>NC_080097.1:24730298-25033328 GCF_950005125.1 Chionomys nivalis | reverse complement strand
ACCCAATGAAAATTATGTAAGCCAAACCAACCACATAACTGTTGACCTACAATTTTTCCTCCATGAAAAATATACTACAGCAATGCTGGGAAAGAACTTGTAGGCTTGAGTCATCCAGTGTCATGTTGGTATTGTTAAAACTGTCTCGAAGATTAAAATGGTTAGTCATGGCACTGATTAGACATAAAGAGCTAAAGGAAGGTCAATCTTCTTTCAAATGAAATTCCTGGATTCCAGAATTACACAGCAGCGATGATTAATCATGACTTTAAACTTGATGAAACCTGGATTTAACTAAGAGGACTATCTCTGGGTAGGTTTTATAGAGTTTTGGAAAGACAGACAGAGAAAAGCTATCATAGTTGAGAATTAATATCAGTTTATAGTAGGAACCACACATATGAAGAGGTCTGATAAAACAATAGAGGCGGCTTGACTGTTTACCTTCATTTATTGCTTATGAGTATAACTAATTATGTTGTTGTCGATGCCACCCATTGCTGCTATCAGACTCAGTCTTAGCCTCCCACCATATACTGTGGAACAGAGACTCTCCAGGAATCATTCAGGCTTCCAATACCAGACTAAGGTATACATCAACATGGACTGAGCAGATACAAATTTTTCACTTTATTCAACATGAAGATGGACATTCTTATTGCAAGGGAAGGAGCCACTTGTTTGGCCCAGCCACCCAGCTAGCTTAGCCCTGAAATAACCACACAGAAATTGTATTCATTAAAAGACTGCTTGGCCCATTAGCTCTAGTTTCTTATTGGCTAATTCTTACATCTTAATTTAACACATTTCTATTAATTTGTATATCACCATATGGCACTGGCTTACTGGGAGAAATTATAACCAGTGTCCATCTCAGGCAAAGGATCGTGGCTTCTCTCCAACTCTGCTTTCTTCCTTCCAGAATTCAGTTTTATCTTCTCCACCTACCTAAGTTCTGCCCTATCAAGTCCAAGGCAGTTTCTTTATTCATTAAAGGATGAAAGCAACACATAAACAGAAGGACCTTCTACACCACATTCTTATACGGAACCACCTCATAAATTTCAAACCATTCTAGGAAAACCACTTATGTTGCATATATGTATTCTTTCAGTTCAGTTCCCCTAGAGAACCCTGCCTAGTACAATACATTTGGAGTACACTACTAACAGGAACCATTTGACTTTTTCACACCATCAATTTATATTTGAACAAGGATGATACTGAAGTTTATTGAGAGACTTGAGGAAAGAGTTAAAAGATGTGAATAATATCACATAAATTAAAAGGAAACTGACTTATTATCTTGATTCTATTGAAGGAGATGCCATAAATACAAGGTAGCATCCCTCCATGATTATTCACCCATGAAACAGCTCTTCTCCGCCTCCTGAACAGAGGAGATACAAATCTTAATGATGGTATCCTAATAATCCACTCCTCAGGTTCATGGTTCCTTATGTTCATGGTTCCTTATGTTCATAGTTACCTCATTGAACATAAAATCTTATTCAAGAATGCCTTCAAAAGAGTACTCCCACATTTCAAATAATATAGACTATAGTTTTTGTTCTTAATTGCCTGCAAGCACTACATAGTAGATCCTATTTCTGAAAAAAAAAAAACCCACACTTAGATACAGGACACAGAGAATTCTAGCTGTAACTGAGTTAGAACCTTCCTTTTTAGTGGCTTGCTCATAATGTCAAGAGGTTCTATGCAGACTACTTAAGAAGAAAATTCATGAAGATTCTTACATAGCTATGGAGTTGTCATGCTATGCCATTAACCTGGCAGGCAAGAGATATCATCTACCAATGAAATAAATATCTGCTTACTTTGGGGTTAGTCAAGACTTTTCTTCTTGGATCTGAGATATGCTTCACTGGAGAGAAGACTTGCTTGGTACATGATCAAAAGCTATTAGTAGGAAAGTTATAGAATTTTAAAAGGAATTTAATACTAAAGTTGGGCTAAAGAAACTATATACACAAATTACCATATAAATATGTATGCTTTTATGCATATATTAGTGATCAGAGAAGCTTTTCTTATTACATTTAAAAATTATTCTATACATTTTCATATAATATACTTTGATCATATTCTTTTGCTTGCCCCAATTCCTCCAAGATTCTTTCTATGTCCTTACCTACTTACTTATATTCCTTCTTTTTTTCAAATAAAACCCAAGAAAATAAAACAAAAGCAACAACAGCAAAAATAACAGAAACACATATACCCCAGGAGTGTTTTTTTCCCTTGCTTAACTAGTCAACGTCTCCTGAGCATGAGATCTGATTTGAAATGTGATTGATATTTCTTGAGGAAAACTGATATTTCTTCCCTTTGACTTTTTCAGATATTTCCTCTAATAGCTGGTATCAATTATAAATAATTTTCTAGAGCTGTAACTTTGCATGCATATCCCTTCCTCTACACAAAGATATTGACTGTCTTGAATTTATGCAGGTCTTACACATGCTGTCATAGTCTCTGGGTATACATTAATCAGGCCTCTTAAATCTGCAAAGAATGTTTGCTTGGAGACATTCAGCCTCTCTGATTTTATTGTCTTTTGCCTCCACTTCTATAGGTGGAGACTGCTCATTCATTTCTCAACTATTCAAACCTGAATAATCACACAGAAAATATATTAATTACAACATTGTTCTACCAGTAGCTTAGGCATCTTTCTAGCTGAGATTTCTATCCTGCATGGTTCCCACAATCATTAAGTCCCAAAGAAATCACACAGAGGTCTACATTAGTATAAACTGGCCCATTAACTTAGGCTTCTTATTAACTCTTATAACTTATATTAGCCCATTCTTGTCTATGTTAGCCACATGGTTTTGTACCTTATTCGGTGAGGCAGTTACATCTTTCTTCTTCTGTGGCTGGGTCAGGACTGCAGACTAGGACTTTCTTCTTCCCAGAATTTTCCTGTTCTCCTTGACCCACCTCTACTTCCTGTCTGGTTGCCCCACCTATACTTCATGTCTGGCTACTGGCCCATCAGAGTTTATTTAAAATATAATTGGCAGAATATAGATCATTGTCCCACACCATTTAGCTAGTTCTTATATCTTACATTAACCCATTTCTATTAATCTATGTGCTACCGTGAGGCTGTATCATACCAGTAAGGTTCTGGAGGCAGAGTCTTTCTCCTTCTGTAGCTACATGGCATCTCTCTGACTTGACTACTCTATGTCTCTATCTCTGTTGTAATTTCCTGCCTGGCTTTACTCAGCTAAGCCATTGGTCCAAGCAGCTTCATTCATCAACCAATAAAACAAATACATATACAGAAGGAGTTCCCACATCACTCTCCTGCATAAATTCCTGAGCCTCTGCTTAAAATTCACTGCCTACTGAGCTAGGGAGTGGTTTGATAAAGGAATCCCATTTGGAGTCAGTGCTACAAGGTCTCTGATGTCTGCATATTCTCCAGTTGTGAGTCTCTATTTTATTCACCATGTTTTTTTGATGAGGGTTGGGAGACACATTGATCAATGTGTTTAGCAATATGCCTCTATATGTCATGTTATCGCTATATTCATATGGCATAATAGTTATAGTACATTTTCCCTAATGCACATTACCTATCTAATCCCAGGTTCTTGTCCTCATTAACTGTGTCAGATGTAGATTCCATCTCATGGAGTGAGCCTTTTATCTAACAAAAAAGTGCTTGGTTACTCCTGTAATATTTGTGCAACTATTGGACCAGTATTTCTTATGGATAATTTCATGGTTGATACAGGGGTAAAACAGTATGATTAATTTTCTCCTCCAGTAGTATGTGGAGTACCTTCTAACACTAAGAACCCTAGTCAGTAAGAGTGAATTTCTAGTGGACACCAACTTGATTTCTCTATACTCATGACAAAAGAAAGTAGTCACGTCAACAATAACGCCATTCCATCCATTCAGATTGTGAACAGTAGAAAATAGCATTAACAATAGCCTATAATGTTTGAACTACCTTAGCTAATGACACAAAAGGTATAACCAATTCCTGCTACTCAGAATTTTACTTGGTTTTATGTGATGTCTAGTTGAAGTACTCTCTCTCTCCCATTACATGGTAATTCCATTTCTATTCCTTTTATATATTTTAGTAAGCTTCTAGAGTAGTTAGTATCCATATGACTTTTCAGAAAGCTGATAGTGTTTGGTATCCCTTCTTATGTTTTTCCTTACCTATGTTCCCATTCTTGTTTCCTTTTTCCCCTCTTATACCTCTATGTTTCATTTTTATCTTCCTTGGAAGTTACCCTTTCCTTGCTTGACCTCTTAAGCACTCAATAACCTCTGCTGCTATTCTAATTGAAATACACATACTTAAATTTTAGAGTGTCTTAGTTGATATTTCTGTTGCTGTTCTGAAAAACAATGGCCAAAACGCAAATTGGGGAGTAAAGGGTTTATTTGACTTACACTACGGCATTGCTGTTCATCACTGAAGGAAGGCAGGACAGAAACTCAAGCAGGGTAGAATCCTGGAGGCAGGAGCTGATGCCGAAGCCATGGAGTGGTGCTGCTTATTGGCTTGCTTCCCTTGGCTTGCTCAGCCTACCTTCTTACATAACCATGGACCAGCAGCCCAGAGCACTACCCAGAATGGGATGCTTCCTCCTCCATTGATCACTAAATGAGAAGAAGCCTCTCAGTTGGATCTCAATGAGGTATTTCCGCAGGTGATGCTTTGTTCTCTAATAGGTCTACAGCTTGTATCAAATTAACACAAAAAAAACCCACTACAAGTGGCTACATTTACAGATAAGAAATAAAAATGTGCAATGTTTGTGTTTATGGGTCTTGATTGCCACTAACAAGATGCTTCAGTATAGGTCTATACATTTTCTGGCACAGATTTCATTTTTCTTAAGATCGAAATAATATTCCATTATGTAAATATAATACACTTTCATTATCTCCTTCATCAGTTGATAGACATCTAGGCTGTTTCCAATTTCTGACTATTGTGAATAAATAGAAATGAACATCAAAGAACAAGCGTTTGGTACGATGGAGAGTCTGTTGAGTATATGCTTGTGTGCTCTATAGCTGGATCTGAAGGTAAAACTATTTTCATACTTTTGTGGAACCTTTATTTCAGTAGTGACTGTAAGTTTGCACTCCAAGGCAATAACAATTAAAGAATCCCCTTGCCCTACATTCTCACATTCATCTGTTGTCGTTTATTTTCATAATCTTGGCCATTATGACTAAGATGAAACCTCAAATTAGTATCATTTTTTTCCCTGATGGCTAATGATTTTGAACATTACTTTTAGCTTTTCTTAGCTATTAATGTTTCATCTTTTGCTAACTCTCTGTTTAGTCTATAACCCATTGTAATATTAGGTTATTTTTGGCAACCATGTTTTTATTTGTACATATTAAATACTAAACATTTGTCAGATATATAATAGGTAAATATTTTGCCAGTCTTTATTTAGTCATTTGATTAAATGGTGGTGTGTTTTGCTGTACAGAAAATGTACATGACTTAATCTATATAGAAAAAGGCTATATTATGAAATCCTCATGGGTTTCAACTTATTGTTTGTCTTAATGCTTCTCAGGTTCGTATTCAAGATGCCCTCAATTTTACTAATTACTTCAAGTGAACTTCCGACTTTCTCTTGGTTTAGATTCAGGGTATCATCTCTTGGAATACTAAGGAGCTGAGCATTTTCGGATGTCAGGGTCCAGTCTTGACGGAATTCATACATCCCAGGGTAGGAGCATGAAAATTAGAATTATTAAATGAAAGGAACAGAGATTTGAGAGAAATAAGAGGCAGAAACAAGGAATAGCGTTGGGAGGGAAGTTCAATGAATACTGACCCACTTTGCTGCTTGGTCGTCTACCCAGGGACCTGGGACATGGAGGTGCTGGTCCCTCTTTGTCTGTTGTGCCTGGCCACAGGCCATGTTGTCTCTAGCCATTCCCTACTGACCTGCTTCAAGCAACGAGCATGAGAGGCCAAGTCCTCCAAACATTTCTGTTTTTCTGTCTCCTGTTTTCCTGGCTTCACAGGACAGTGCCAGCCACACTCAGCTGGCTACAGTGCAGTGCATGGGTAACCACATTCTTGGTGGTAGTGTTCTGGAGCAATTGCTGGGCAATGTGCCTTATGCTCCTTTCACTTTTTCCAACCATTTCAATACCCATTCAAATGTGACCCCATTAATCTCTAATTTTATTAATTTAAATAGATCCTCTCTTTTTTGTCAACTTGGCTAAAGTTTTGTCAATATCTTTGAAGCTTTGGTATGCAAAAACTAATAGTTGCTGCAGAGATCCATTGTTTCTCAAAGTACCAAGAATTCATTGTTCTGTCATTGAGAGAACATCTATAATTTCCCTACCAGATCCATGGAAAATTTTGAAAAGAAATATTGGAAAGATTGTGATAGGTGAGGATGGGATGAGACCTGTGAATTGCCGTCTTCTTGATATAACTTAGCTGTTATGATTATTTGATATAACTTAATGGTTATAATTATTAGCGGACATGTTTACCCAAAGGCACAACAAGACTCTGACTCAACTGTGATGACATAGAGTTGCTTCACTTTGAGTTTCGTGAGCACTCAGATCACATGGGAGGGAAAAAGAAGTGACTATCCTTCAACCTAGATATCTTCATTTGTGAAAAACTAGGGTCTATTTTAAAAAATCCATTAAAGTAGAAAGTAAAAAATGAGAAAATGGTACTTTTAGCATGAGTTGTAGAACATAAATTTTAGAACACAAACAAGGAAGAAGAATGCTTTCTAGTACCACAATGAATGGAAAAAGACATTCAGTAGAACACAGTGAATAAGTAACCATGCTTCAGATTGCTTTCATAAGCATAAACATTTACAAATGGAGGTAATAGAAAAGTTTATAAAGAAGTGAAATTTCTCATAGATATTAATAGTATCTGATACTGCAATAAATGCCTGAAGAACCCATTTCTCTATTAAATTCAGTAAAAAAAAAGATGACTCCACTCTAAATAATATTTGATTCTGGAGAAAAATGCAATACTTAAGAGAAATGTAAGTATGGATAGGGAAATAGTATTTTTAATGTATTTTCTTGAGATAAAAATATGTAAATAATGTTATGAGAAAATCTGGTAGAGACTAGACTAGAAAGAGATTTAACTAAACTGGAGGATTTTAAAATTAATCTGCTATTTTTTATGCTTCCTAAATATATATTCAAATTAAAATTTTAATCCTTCCAGTAGAAATTGGTTGTCAAATCAAATATCCCAGTGCCAACTGTGGGTTACTCCCTTACGGTTTTGGTCAATAATATCTCATAGACTGCCAAACAATACAGGCTATTACCATTGCTTATGTTGCCTATCAGAATGTAAAGATAAGACACCGTTGCTGAAGACTCCACACTTAGGTCACAGGTCATAGAAAAATCAAGTTGTTACAGTCAGGGACATTTTCCCATACTAGCTTTCACCTATCAGGTGCTAAGTGAACTGTTGTGGGCAGGGAGTAATCTTTAGTTTGTACCAGAATAAATACTCTGAGCTACAGTCAGAACAGTAGTGCTGAGATGTACTAATGGATACAGTAGTGGAGTGAGTTTTATGAGTTTTACTTCTCATCAGATTTAAGGTCTCTTCTATAGGGAAAAATGTCATGTAGTGTGGCACTGTAGGAGACTATGGTTGGAGAGGCTTTAGGTGCTGCATGACTAATATTATGAACTTATATACTATTAAGCAGCTCTATAAATTCATATCTCTATGCCTAATAGAATAGTGCTTCTCTCAGTTAGCAGATTTTTGTTTGTTTGTTTTCAGTGGAGGGTGATTTTTTGAAACCCACACCTGGTAAAAGTACAGAGAAAAAGTGTTTGTGCTATGTCCAGCCATAAGACCCCACAAATAACCAAAAAACAAAAAAGGGGGGAAGGGCTGTGGAAAAATGATCTTGTACCCTGTAAAGATTCATCAGTTGGATTGCTTTAATAAAACACTGATTGGCCAGTAGTCAGGCAGGAAGTGTAGGCGGCGTTACCAGGAAGTAGAAGTGGTATAACCAGAACAGGAGAATTCTAGCAAGAGGAAAAGGTCAGTCTACAGTCTTAACCCAACATAGGGGAAGCAAGATGGGAATGCCTACTGATAAAAAGTACTAAGCCACATGCCTAACACAGACAAGAATTATGGGCCAATTTAAGATGTAAGAGTTAATAAGAATCCTGAGTTAATAGAGCAACCAGCTTATAATTAATGTAGACTTCTGTGTGGTTCTTTGGGACTGAACAGCTGCGGGATCAGGCAGGACAGAAACTGCTGCCAATAAGGCTCCTTCCTAGTCTATATTTAAGCATTTTCAGAAGTGGACAGATCAACTTCTGTCCTGACATCAAAACCCACTACAGTCTTCACAGCATATGATCACAAAGAATGAACTGTGAAGTAACCTCAGATTTTCCTTACATTAACAGACATCAGGTAGGGGATAATAAAGTCTTTAGTGTATCTAACAGAAAAAAAATATTTATTCACAAATTAAGGACATAAAGTATTTTTGTTTTGTTTTAACATTTCCTTGTTTCAATAACAACAAAGTTGTATGAATGAACAGAGATATGGAGATTAAACTATTTCTATATACCTAAGGTTAACGTATAAAGATATAATTTCATACTTTGTACAACTACATTTTTGTGCTTTTACTAAGCCAATAGGGAGTTTTTAAATACATAAGTATGAGATTATGAAACTAGATTATGATATATTGTTTTCAATGAAATTTGGGCAAATGCTGTGTACTTCATGTATAATTCATAAACAATTTCATTAGGTCCTGGTGTTGTTCCAGCCAAAATCATGGTAGGTGGAGTATAAAGTTAGAATTCATATGCAGTGAGATCAATTTTGCCTTACATTTTTTCCTTACTGCTTATGAGCCTCCAGAGGAAGGCTACACAGTGGTCATTCAAGGGAGGGTTTATTCTGGATTTTTATGATGGCTAGTGCTTTGGAGATCCAGAAGAGTATTTACAAAAAGAAAAAAGAAACTTTTATTTTCTGTGTAAACTTGGATATGTGCTTTGCATCCCAGTGCTGTCAGTGCTGTTTATAGCACCCAGAGATCAGGGCGGTGATGATTCTATAAGTGCAATCAGGTAAACCATCCACTCATTCTCATTCAGGTGTCTTCTCTGGAAACTTGTATTTGTTCAAATGAGTTATGAGCATTGCTTCTACCTTACTTTCTTATATAAAACATTAAGAGAGAAGTATCAAAAGATTAAAAAAAACACTCTAAAAGTAATTTTACATGAATAAACTATCAGCCTTGTAAAATTAGTTTCTAAAACTTCAGTTTAAGAACAGTGTGGAAGCAGTTAAAAACCAATGAAAATGTTGCTATTTTAATAATATTCATGCTTTAGTTTTCAGTTAATCATATTACTACACCTTAAAGTTCCTGACATATGAATACTCCATGATTACAAATTCAAAATAGCTTTAAAAGTAGAACTTAAACAGATATTTTTTCTTTATCTGCTTCAGGCAATGAAGGAATTTTCTGTGTTTCAATGAGACATTTGAAATTTCTCTTTTTAAAATTGTTCCAACTTCAAAGCACTCAAAATACAAATCCATCTTCTTTGGCAGTCTCAATGTCAAAAAGTTATCAAATGAACAAAGCCTGCCTTCAGCTTAATAAAATGATACTTTTTATAAAAGACATTTCCATTATCTTCAGCCTAATTCAACTATAAACAATCACCACAATACTGAATTCAAATTACTATATTTATAAAAAATAGTCAAAAATACTGACTATTAAAAACTCCAAAGAAATATGGAATCAGAAGACTCCACTCACAGCTAAACTGCAGCACATAGAACTGCAAGAAAAAAAAAACCACAAAAGCTTTGGGATAATAGCAAAGAGATTAACAAATCTGACTTTTTTTTAAAAAAAGGAAGTACCATTCTATCTACTTGTTTTGAATCTTGAATTCTTGGCTAGAAAAAACTGAAAATTCTTTGCAAAAGAATGTTTATTTGCAATCAGGATAAAAAGGAATCATTTGATTTAAAATGATGGCATTTGGCTTTGTTTTATTTAGATTAAATGCATTTGGATAACATTTAGCAGGTGATTGCATTTCCTTAAGCCGAGTTATTCCTTGACTCCATAAACAGATGCTTGCTAGTAAGGCCAGCAAGGGGAATGGTTTAGCACACTAGGACTCTGTTGATTTGGGTTATGCACATACTCATCCCTGAACAAACTAGTATGTTCATGAACCAATCTGTACATACGCCTGTGAAATACTGAAAATACTTTATTCCATCTTTGCAATCTCTTATGTTAATTAAAATATATACCAGAACACATCCTGAAATAAAGAAATGGACTAATCTGGCTTTGAAAACATGGAAATAAGGCAATGTGTTGTATAACTGAAATACTAGGAAGTATCCTCTACTTATTGTTATATCTATGTAAAATTAGATGTGAATATAATTAAACTCAGATGAATTTTAGGAGGAAGCAAGCAAAAAAATTGTATAACTTAAATCTGTCAATAAAAATGTAAAATCAGTTAGACTATTTATTAAAGTTTTCCTTTTTTGATTTGAACAAATAAAGCCATAAAGAATAATTGAGAACTTGTGGACCCTCACTCATGTGACCTTGTCATATTGATAACTTTTTTTATCCTTAGTTATCTTTTTTAAAATTTATTCTCCATGCCAACTACACTCTTCCTTCCCTCCTCTTCTCCTCTTCTTTCCCCCACTTCCCTTCTACTCCCCCCATACACTCCTCTGTGTTCATTCAGATGGTGTAAGCCCTCCCATGGGAATCAGCAAAGCATGGCCAATCAAGATGAGGCAGGGCCAAGACCTTCCACAATGCATCAAGACTGAGCAAGGCGTCCCACCCTAGGTAATAGATTCCAAAGAGCCAGTGCATGCATCACACACTGGTCCTTATACCACTGCTAGGGGCCCCACAAAAGACCAAACTACATGTCACACAGATGCAGATGGCGTATGTAGTTCACCCTCAGGCTAATTCACTAGATATTTTGTCCAGAGTCTGGGAGTTCCCACAAGCTCAGGTTAGTTGTCTCTGTGGGTTTTTCATGGACATGACTTGCCCTCCCCTGTTGCTCATAAAATCCCTCCACCCTCTCTTCATTGAACTCTTGGAACTCTGCATCTACTTCCATTAGGTACTGGATGAAGATTTTTGACGACAATTAGGGTAATCACAAGTCTGACAGATAAGTTTGGTTCAGGCACCTTCTTGGCTATTGCTAGTAGTCTCAGCTGCGGTCATCCTTGTTGGTTCCTGTGAGTTTGTCTGGCACCAAGACTCTTGCCCCTTCTATCAAGATATCTCTTTCATTACTCTCCCCCCTCCATCCTGCCCCCAATTTGATGATTCTAATCCCTCATATTCCCATTCCCTTATCCCTTTCCCTTTATCCCTCCACTTCCAGTTTACTCAGGACATCTCATCTATTTCCCTTACTAGGGAGATCCAATGTGTCCCTCGTAAAGTCCTCTTCGTTACTTAACTTCTATGGAGCTGAGGATCATAGCCTGGTTATTTTTTGTTTTATGTCTAATATCTACCTATGAGTGAGTATATACCATGTTTGCCTTTCTGAGTCTGGGTTATCTCACTGAAGAAAATATTTTCTAGTTCCATTTAACTGCAATTTAACTGCAAATTTTGTTATTGTGTTTTTTTTTTTCTGCTGAGTAATAATCCATTGTGTAGGTATAGTACATTTTCGTTATTCATTCTTGGGTTGAAGAGCGTCTAGGCTATTTTCAGGTTCTGGCTATTACAAATAATGCTACTATGAACACAGTTGTGCAAGTGTCCTTGTGGTATGGTTAAGCACCCTTTGGGTATATACCCAAGAGTGGTATTACTGGGTTTGGAGTAGCCCTCTCATATATTCAGATGATAAATAGACTGAAAAGAGAAACAACACCTTTTCACAATAGCCACAAATAATATAAATTTCTTGAGGTAGCTATAATCAAACAAGTAAAAGACCTCTATGACAAGAATTTTAAATCTTTGAGGAAAAAAAATGGGAAATGGAAATATGTTCCATGCTCTTGCAGAAGTAAGAAGAACACAATAAGAATAGCAATCTTACCAAAAGTAATCTACAGACTGAATGCAATCCCCATCAAAATTCAACACAATTCTTGACAAAACTCAAAAGAACAATACTAAGTTTCATATAAAAGAAGGAGAGATAAAACAATCCTGTACATTAAAGGAACTTATGGAGGTATAACGATTCCTCCCTTCAAGCTCTATTTAGCTTATAGAGCTATAGCAATAAAAACGTCTTGGTATCAGCATAAAAACAGACATGTGGATCTATGGAACCAAACTGAAGACTGACGTGGAAGGTCCTTCTGTCTATGTGTTGCTTTATTGGTTAATGAATGAAGAACTGCTTTGAACCTATAGCAGGGAAGAACAGAACTAGGCGGGGAAAGCTTGGCTGTATGCTGGGAGAAAGTAGGGCAGAGTCAGACAGAGGCCATGTAGGCCTACTGGAGCCAGATGGAACTTTAGCCGCTAAGCCACAGCCACATAGTAATACTCAGATTAAAAGAAATGGGTTAAATTAAGATGTAAGAGTTTGCCAATAAGAAGCTAGAGCTAATGAACCAAGCAGTGTTTTAAATAATATCGTTTCTGTGTGATTATTTTGGTTCTTGGCAACTGGGATGAACAAGTGACCTCCTAGTGGTGATGCATAAATTAATAGAAATGGGTTCGTTTAAGATGTAAGAGCTAGCTAGGAATATGCCTGAACCATTGACCAAACAATGTTGTAATTAATATAGTTTTTGTCTGATTATTTGAATCGGGGAGGCATAAAAATGAAAGTGCAATCTTTGTTAACAAGAAGGTTGTTGGTAAATCAGAAAAACTTCTTAGAAACTCTCAAGTACTGAACATGTCAGAGCATTCGAACAAGGAAGTCAGGACCATGAGGGGTGCACCCAACCACTGAGACAGTGGGGCCGATCTATTGGGAGCTCACCAAGGCCAGCTGGACTGCTACTGAAAAAACATGGTGTAAAACCGGACTCTCTGAATGTGGCGGACAATGAGAGCTGACGAGAGGCCAAGGAGAATGGCACAGGAACTTTCAACTGGCGATAGATCGAGAGAGAGACAGAGACCCAAACTGGAGCAACGGTCTGAGCTCTTAAGGTCCAAATGAGGAGCAGAAGGAGGGAGAACATGAGCAAGGAAATCAGGACCACGAGGCGTGCACCCACCCACTGTGACAGTGGAACTGATCTATTGGGAGCTCTCCAAGGCCAGCTGGACTGGGACTGAATAAGCATGGGTTGAAACTGGACTCTCTGAACATGGCGGACAATGAAGGCTGATGAGAAGCCAAGGACAATGGCACTAGGTTTCGATCCTAATACATGAACTGGCTTTGTGGGAGCTTAGCCTGTTTGGATGCTCACCTTCCTGGGCCTGGATGGAAGTGGGAGGACCTTGGTCTTCCTGTAGGGCAGGGAATCGAGAGGGAGGGGGAATGGACTGGGGGGAGGAGAAGAGGAGTGGGGATGGGGGAGGGGAGTAGGGGGAGGTGGCGATGTGTGGGAGGAGGGGGAGGGAAATGGGAAACGGGGAGCAGTTGGAAATTTTAATTAAAAAAGAATAAAAAAAAGTTGCTTTTTGAACTTCCAATATCTATTGGCTCTAGAGGGGTGCCTAGGTGTCCAAGGAGATGTCCCCAGCTAGGTCCTTGGAAGCAGAGGAGAGGGTGCCTGAACTAGCCTTATCCCATAGCCACACTGATGACTATCTTACATATCACCATAGAACCTTCATCCGATGATGGATGGAGATAGAGATAGAGACCCACATTGGAGCACTGGACTGAGCTCCCAAGTTTCCGATGAAGAGCAGAAGGAGGGAGAACATGAGTAAGGAAGTCAGGACAGAGAGGGGTGCATCCATCCATGGAGACGGTGTGACTGATCTAATAGGAGCTCACCAAGGCCAGCTGGACTGGGTCTGAATGAGCATGTGATCAAAACGGTCTCTCTGAATGTGGCTGACAATGAGGGCTGACTGAGAAGCCAACGATAATGGCACTGGATTTTGATTCTACTGAATGTACTGGCTTTTTTGGAGGCTAGTCTGTTTGAATGTACATCTTCCTAGATCTGGAGAGGGGAGGGCCTTGGACTTCCCACAGGGTAGGGCACCTGACTTCTTTTAGGACTGGAGAGGATGGGGGAGGGGGGAGGGGGGAGTGGTTGGGAAATGTGAGGAGGGGAGGAGGTGGAAATTTTTAATAAATAAATAAATTTAAAAAGATAATAGATAAAACTTTTTAAAAGTTGCTTTTTGAGACAATGAGAGAAAAGAATAATATTTATAATAAGCATCAGAAGTGAGACCAAAAGGATTCATTTCTTTACGGCTTAGTTTTATCTACTTTGTCTCAGATATATAATGTTGAGTGTTCATAAGTACAAAAAAATGGCATTGTGGATCATTGTACTATTGTTTCTTTTAAGATAAATATTCTAGTGTAATTATATTAATTATTTTTCATTCTTATTCTAGGCTTTTAGTTCTACCTTTTCATTTCTCATAGACCAGCAATTAGAACTTTAATTAATGTTCTGAAGTTGAAAGCACACAATGGCTCTCACTCTGAGTTAAGTGATACTATTGTACTATATATGGAATATGTATAATTAGTCGGAATCAGCTATTGCTAAAGTGAATATAAGCTTGATTTTAATATATTTGTTTTTGAAAAAATAGATTATCTGCTTTGATTTTGTAATGGCACATGAAATCTATCACTCTTGGAAACAAAAAAAGAATTAATGACATATTACTGATTCCTCAGTCTTCATTACATGTGTAGTCATTCATACTGTGTTGCTTTCCCAACCTCTCAGTTGACTGGCAATAAGATTTTCCAATACAAAAGTCAAGCATTGTGATAAAGGGACGTAACAACCATCTTCACCCAAGTGACTTGTTTTTTTTCTGGTGCAATTTCTTCTTTGAGGAAGAGAATCACCTATGTTAAGCTAGCCCATCATCTGTGCTTGCCTGTCTTTAATCCCTACAAACTCATTGTTGAATCTACATGTATTTGGTCCGTTTGCTTGCAATGATTAAAGATCTATTCAGCCTGATGTCCAGGCCATATAGTAGTGATCTTTTACTTTTTAGCAAAATTAAGGAAAAAACTGAGTTTGTTAACAGCTCATTGGTTGGTGCATAAGATGGATGTATTCAGGGGCCTTGTTAAGTAGCACTAAAATCTGTTTGTATCTCATCGTGAAAACAAAGCAGGAACACACAATGGAGATAATGTGTCCAGTTTTATGTCAGAGACCAGATGCAGTAGTTGTTTTTCTGTTGCTGTGATAAAACACCATGAGCACAGTAACGTACAGAATAAAGAGTGTATTTGGAATATGGTTCCAGAGGGTTAATGTCAATAATAGCTGAGACAACATGAAGGCAGGTGGCAGGGCATGTGGCCAGGCATAGTCGCAAGGCATGGTAACAGGAGAAAGAAACTGAGAGCTAAAATCTTGAATGATAAGCCCGAAACAGAGACAGAAAAGTGGAAACACACGAGGTTTCTTAAATTTCAGAGCCAGCCTCTATTAGTGTACTTCTTTACGTGCTGCAGCACGTAAATCTCCTACCTAATGTGCCACCAACTGGAGCCAAATACTATAAATGCTCAACATTATGGAAGAGTTTTCTTTTTCAAATCACTACACCAGTCTTATCTTCACTGAAACTAGGAGATTCTATCCAATTGTGATAAGAAATACATCTACTAAGGGAATTACTTTTAGATAAAAATTCATGAATCTGAGAAAACATTTTAAAAACACATTGAATGTTGAAATCCAGTTTTTAATCATATTTATAAAAAATTAAAAATATTTTCTCAATTAAGATAGGATCAAAGCAATATGAAATTTGAATAAGATTATTATAAACATCCTATGTTAGGCAAAAAATTAAAACAAATCAATGTACATGTTATTGAAATATTTTATAAGTATCCCAATTTACCTTAATTAATATTTTACAGAATCATTGCTCAATGCTACTGTGCAGCACAGAGTTCAAAATGTAATTACCTTATTCAAGTCTGCAATGAGAAGTTTTATCTGTACAGTCAGTTGAAAAAAGTATTGTAAGAACATTGTTTCTGTAATAAAAAAATACTTTTATGCATAGCATTAACAAAACAATATTGATCTATTTTGAACTTGAGACAATAAGACATAAATATAAAAGTAGGTACAGAATTAACCTTTGAATAATTGAGTGTATGAGATATATTATTCACAGGAAAAATAGAAAACCTTATTCAAATTAGAATAATTACAATTATGAACTCTTCTTGCATGCATTTTCTACAAAAAAAGCAAAATAATTTTAAAAGAAAGTGTAATTAAATTTTAATTTCCCTCATCTTACTGGTTTTTAGTATGCACACTCAAGGGTCAATTAATAAAATTTTAAGTCAAAGAATATTTTCTTTTTATGTGATATTATTCTAATAATTTAATACATATGGTCTGAAATCTAAGATAACTGTTGTCATAGAGAATTGCTAACAATTGTGTATATTCTCTTTATGACTAAAAAGCACAGTGATACCCTTAATTTTGTATTATTGAGTGCTTTCTCTTAAATAAATTAGTCTTTGCATGAATGTCTCTCATTTGCTCTACTTTGCTTTTGGAGATTATAAAGCCATGAAATGTTTAGTAATTATAGATTTTTTTTCAATATTTCATATTCAGATACACATGGGATAAGATTATAACTAACAGTATATTATTGTCTTATAAAAACTTTAACATCTATGATCATTTAAATAATCAACATCATAGATATAAGATTAAGCTCTGTGAATTGAAGTCCATGATCATTTTTGTTGCAATTCTAAAGAAAGTTTTTAATAGAAACTAATTTAAAGTTAACCTTGACAGAATTTACAATAAAGGAATTAAAATTGTTAGGAAATAGTATTCACTTTAGTATAATGTAAATAAGGAATTTTCTAATAATCATTCTTTGTTAAAAATTAAAACCCAAATTTATAGTATAAAATTATAGCTGTATCAAAGCGTACTTGAAAGAATACATTTTTAGAATCTTCTAGGTAACATTAGGCAAGTAGTTAGAGTTTGATATCCTGTTTGACTTTTAGCAATAATCCTTTGCTCATTCATCTGTTTATGTGACCGTGACTTCAGGAGCTTCTCAATGACAACCTTTTCCTCATACTTTTATTAATGATAACGGTGTGGGTTGTGAATGTTAGCAAGATACTCCCATCTGTCTAACTTCTCTCTGTACTGTTAAGGAAAGGCAAGGTTTATTTTGAATGCTACTCCCAGTTTTCAAACTTTAACCAGAGCCAATTTTGCTATCATTTTATATTTACCTACATGTTGAGGTTATGAAACCTCAACAGGTAGACACTATGGAGGTAGGGAAAAATGCTCTATGACAAGATAAAAGTGAGTCACAGGACAAAACATTTTCCTCTCTGTCAATAAACATTTTAAATACAAAAGAACTACTGATTTGCAATCAAGATCCTGTCTTAGCCCATGCTGAGTCAATAAGCTTTATATGGAAGCAGTAGATTATGGAAACATAAAAGGTAACAATTTGGTCCAAATGGAAAGGCTAAAAATGAATCAGTACGGGAAAGCAGCTCTTGAATAATCTAGTGTGAATTATATCTATGCATATTTCTCTATGAGAAAAATTTTCAGTTTTGTAATTTAAATATCCAAGATAACACTTGAAGTATAATTCATTTAAAATGCATGGACACTTGTGAATATAAATTGGACATATAATATATGTTATATATCCAGGTTCATGCTTTCCACATTTATCAACCTGAGTAGTTTATCTTTTTGCACTTCAAAAGTAATATTGTTAAAGCCTCAAATCCTAACAAATCCTAATGTTTAAAAAAAAATTGTCTAGGTCTCCTTATTTTAAAGATTCAACAAATGCATCCATGCCACTGTTTCTGAATCTGTGGTTCAGAGGACATCTTGGATGAGGTGCAGAAAGACTGCAAAATCCCAGTAATGGCTGCATAATCGAACCCAGAACAATAGATAGGGGAATGAAGAAAAATTTCATGGGGTTTCATCCCTAGGCAAAATAATAAAGGCAATTGTTGATTGATGGCAGTCCAACAGAGTGGTCAGCATACACATAAACAACAAAAATGGACTCGGAAAGTTATATTTGCATAGTTTTCTGTGCCTATGGGCACTCCTATAATAGAAGCAATCAGAGAAAAAGAGGCTATCAACTTGGGAGTAGGAGACATGGGAGGGGTTTGAGTGAGGGTAGCTGAGATGAATTGGAGAAAAGAAAAGGAAAGGAATGCAATTCTGTTTCCAAAAACGAAAACAAATCATTTATGTTTAAAAAAGTTTTCCAAGGAACAGGGCTGTAGTCCAACAAGTCAATTCTGATTTTCTTTTGTCACAACCTACTGTGGAATTCTTCCAGAATATTCTTTAGTTCTTTACCTTTTTCTGTCTGGCAGACACATCTCCACTATTCCAGGAAAAGGACTATTCTAAAGAGTGATTCTTTATTGATTTCTTAAAGACACAGACAGTGGTAAATTCTAATATTAATAAAACATTATTAACTTTTGATTCTAATAGAAGTAAGTACGATGACAGAAAGGAAATCTTAAACATTGTTACTGTGTGCTCTTAAAAACGTAGCATTCTCTAATTCTAGGACCTTTTTTTTTATTGAAAGAGACAACTGTAATTAGGAGGCTTTGTGGGGCAATGTGGAAACCTAATGCAGTGGAAAATTCCTGGAACCTACGAGGCTGACCCTAGGGAGGACTCCTAGTAATAGAGAATTCGGAACCGGAAACAGCCAATACTGTAATCTGGCAAGACATCCAGTGATGGGAGCAGGACATGAACCCAGCTGCAACATCTTTGCACAACCTGTCCTGCTTGAAAGATGCGCTGGGGCAATTGTAACTCAGAGCGTATGGGTAAACCAATGACTGGTCTAACTTGCGGCCAAAACCATGAGAGAGAGCCCATGCCCAACACTGCCTGCATGGTCAGGAATCAGAAGGTGGATAACTCAGAGACACAGGGTTTATCCAAACACAACTGGAAAAGAAAGAAAGAAAAAAACAAGATTCCTAATGATATTAATAATATCATTAATATCATTACAGGTCGGTATCTAGCCCAGTTGTCATCAGAGAGACTTTCTTTTGTAGCTGATGGGAGTAAACACAGAGAACACACCCAAACATTAACTGAAACTCAGAGAAACCCGGAGAAGTAGAGAAGGCTTGTAGGAGCCAGGAACCAGGGGGTCAAGGACTCCATGAAAACTCAGACCACAGAATCAACTAAGCAGGCCTCATAGCTGATCAAAGAGACTGGTAATCTCAGAAGCTGTATGTGTCTCTGTTATGTCCTCTGTATATATGCCATGTTTGGTTAGCTTGGAGTTTTTGTGGGACTCCTCATAGTGGGAGTTGGTGTGACTCTCGCCGTATCACATGCACTTAGAAACCTTTCCTTCAACATAGCTGCCTAATCCAGCCTTGATTTGAAGGTTTGTGCCTAGTCTTATATTTCATTTTGCCATGTTTACTTGTTACCATTGTGAGTATCCCTGGGAGAAGGGAAAATGGAGGACCAACTGATCTGGGGATGGGACGCTTGGCTGGGAGAGTTGGAGGGAGGGAAAACTGTGGTCAGGATATATTACATGAAGGAAGAATAAATAAAAAGGAAAAAGATATAAACTACAACAAAAACAACAAACACACACACACAAAGAGCAAAGAATCACTTGGTTTGTGATCAAAGTCTGTTTGTATTCCTAAAAGCCAATTCCCACTGTCTACTGTGGAAGTAGAAGGAAACTAACAAATCATAGAAGGCTACTGACCCCTGAGCTTCCTGACTTTTAATAAGGTTTGTTGTATTGTTTCACATCTACGTAAGTCGATTTCTTTATGATTCAGAAGAAAAAAGTCAGTACAACTCAACCAGAAATCCACTGTTAACCACAGATATAGAATGTGTTCATAAATCCCACATTTGCCACTTTTCCAACTTCATAAACTTGAGATTCCACTTTAAGCATGAGAAACTCTTGGTAACAGTAAAATAGCAGTTTTTTACCCTTCACAATCATTATGGTTTCTATGTATTGAAGCATTAAGTTAGTTGAAATTACTGTCTCTTACGGAACATGTTTTAGTATTTGAAATAAAACGCACCTTTTAGGAATGACTGATAACTCATAATTCTGTGCTTAATGTGTAAAACTTTAAACAACTGCGTTTGAGTACAGTTCTTTTTCAGATTCACATTTCTACCTTTTTATTTTATGGTGGCATTTAGCAATTGCTGCATAATTCTTATATATTTCACATTCCAATTGTAAGTTTGAAATATTTTTAAATGATTTATGCTATAATATAAAGTTGAAGAAGAAAAATAAGAAACACACAGGACTTAGAGTAGAAAGTTTTAAAAATTAGTTTGAAATAAGCTATCTCAATGTCTGCTTTATGAAAAAATATTGTTTGGTTTGTTCCAAAAAAATGTTTTTAAGGAAATAACACATAGAAGAAACAACTTTTTATATCAGCATCATCCTTGGATTGTAGATCTCTGATTTCATGTGTAATTATATTCTGCTTATCTATTTCTATACATTCCTACTTGTGTTGCAAAATGTTTTTCAATATTAAGTCGGAAAACAGTACCTAAGGATTATCCAGTCAATCTAGTATCTGATGCCTATACTTAATTTAAAAATCCACTCAAATAATTGAACTACATAAATTGAACTACTTGTGACTTCTATAAGCAGTTCTGTATGTGTTTCACACAATATATTTATTAAATGATTTCTGTATAATGTCTGTACTTCATCAATTGTATTTATATTTTCAGTTATTTGTTTTTTATCTTAAATTTTGGAAAGAAAAAATAAAAGAAAGAAAAAAGAGAAAGAAGAGAGAGAGAGAGAATTTTGAATTCATTTTCTCTGTGGGGAGCTCTAGGTATCACACACAGCTCCTTGATAACAAAAAAACATATACACCCACAAGGATTTACACTCCTAGCCTAACAGAGGCTATTCCTACCTTAAATTTTCAATATTGAAATAAATTGACAACTTCAACTTATTTTTAAAATATTTGATTATCAAATGTGCACAGCAGAGATCCAGGAACATAAGAAGGTCAGTAGAGTCCCTATAGAACCCACCTTTGCTTTCAACGTTGTGGGTATTTCCAGATTGAGGAGGCAAGCAAAATCTAAATCAGATACAAACAAAAGATGAATAAGACAGAAAAACAAAGGATAGAACAAAATATGAAACAGCCAAAAGAGCACATGGTATCTGTGAAGAGAATAGAAAATCTTCTGGTAATCAGTTTAGTAATGCCTTTGATATCTTATATTGTCTCTAATAAGAGCAGTTGGGTTATTATTTTAATATTTTTCATAGTTCCAATTGTATATTTACTAGAATTTAAATACTTCTTCATAAATAGGACTCTACAATTAAATTGCAATCATGAAATGATTATCCCAACATTTATTGGTTTCATAAACATTTATTGAGCCTCTACTATGTCAAAGGATCCGTGAATTGAATGGTAAAGTGATAAACATAATACTTGTTCGCAAATAGTTTAGATTCTTCTAAGGCATATTGGCTAGCAGAAACACAATTGGGATAAAATGTGTTATATAAAGGGTCATAAAATCTCATTAAGCAGAAGAGTAAAAAAAGTTCTTGCTAATGGAAGCCATGACTTTTCTCTTTCTCCCTTTCTCTCTATATCTCGCCCTCTTTACCTTACTCCTTCACTCCCTCCCTCTCTACCTTACCCCTTCGCTCCCTCTCTTTCTCCCTCCCTCTTCCCCTTCCTTTCTCTCCTTCTTTCTTTCTCCTCCAATTTACCCTTTCTTCTTTTTCTTCATTTATAAACTGTTTATTTCTAGAAATGTCCATTTAATGTCTTTTATTGAAAACCATTTTTAAATAAAATATATTCTAATTCATGGCTTCTACTTTTCTATTACCACCAAGATTCCCATGACCTCGCCACCTACGTACAGCCACACCTCTTTCTGTTCTTGACAATCAAACAGGCAAACAAAGAAGCCAATAAAATAGAACTTTTAAAAAAGTAAAAACAAAGAAAAGACTCAAGAAACGCACACACACATACCACAGGCAAAAATAAAATGAATAAAAACACAAAATTGGAAACCATAAATATGCAAGCAAGAGAGCAGTGGGACAAAAAATGTGCTTAAACAAAACAACATAAGACAAAAGTCTGCGATAATAGCACTGAGTTCATTTTGATTTGGCCGTCTACTGTTGGGGAAGGGACCTACATTTTAGTGTGGTTAATATTCCCAGTGAAACTTCATTAGAGAAAACTAATTTTTCTTTTGCAAGTAGATGTGAATTGGAGATAGCTGCTAATTTAAGGTTTTAGTTCATACCCACCACTTGCTCTCTGTGCAGGAACTCCATTTAGCTTGGGCCTTTTGAGGTACTATGCCTCCTATTGCAGCATCTGTGAGTTTATTTGTACACAAGTGAGTTTATGCACTGTTCCTCTGTTTCTGGAAGACATGTTTTCCATGGTGTTTTACACTCCCTCCAGCTCTTACTATCTTTCTGCTTCCTTTTCCTCTTCCCTGTTGTCAGAGGTTTCTGGCCCACCTGGTCCCACAGTCATTTTGTTCCAAAGAAACATGCAAAGGTCTACATTAATTATAAACTAGTTGGCTGATTAGTTCAGGCTTCTTATTAACTTTTAAATCTTAAATTAGCCCATAATTCTTGTCTGTGTTAGTCAGGTGGCTTGGAACATTTTATCAATGAGATATCCTCATCTTGTATCCTCTGCTTCTGGTGACGACTGCAGACTCAGCCTTTCCTCTTCCCAGAATTCTGTCCTGTTCACCCCACCTATACTTCCTGCCTGGCTACTAGCCAATAAGCATTTTTATTAAACCAATAAAACTGACAAATCTTTACAGGCTATAAGACCATTGCTCCATAAGCTGGGTGGTGGTGGCACACGCCTTTAATCCCAGCACTCGGGAGGCAGAGGCAGATGTATCTCTGTGAGTTCAAGGCCATCCTGATCTACAAGAGCTAGTTCCAGGACAGGAACCAAAAAGCTATGGAGAAACCCTGTCTCGAAAATAAAAAAAAAAAAAAAAAAAAAAAAATATTGCTCCATAATACTTGCCCCCAGTTTTTCAAAACAAGAACTCTGAATTGAATCTTTTTTTTACCATTATCCATAACAACTTGTATCCAACACTCTAAACAAAGAAAAATATTCATAATCTATATTGTGGGAATTTGGGCATAATTTTTCAGACTATTTCCTTCTGATTGGGGATGCTGTTAAACTTATGGTGAGCTAAAAAAAAATTGAATTATGGTTTAGTCCTTACTTGAATATTCTGTGAGAATTTATCAACTCAGGCAGAATCTTAAGGCTGTTCTGGTTGTAGAACTCAGAGGAAGCTACAACAGAAGCTTTCTAAAATATTAGATCATATGTGCCATCTGTTCTTATTGGAGATTCCTTAGGGGGTCTTTCTTGATCAAACCTGACTTTTCTTAATCCAGAATGAATCCACAGATTCGCATTTCCTGTGAAAACAAAAGCAAAACTTCTTCTCCAAAGTAACATATCTTTTGATTAAGTTTTGAAGTCAAGAGATTTTCAAAATATATATGTTAGATTAATCCAGCAGCATTTATAATCAAATGTCTTTTAGCAGCTGTTGCTCCTTCCTTAGCATTCAAACAGTTCAAAGACAACACAATAATATATAGTATCCAGACTCTGTGTTCATTTTCCATCTTATATGGATTTATTTTAAACTCTATCTTTTATTTTAATTTTTTATTTTATGAAACTAAGTTTCTCTGTGAACCTTTGGCTGTCCTGACACTCACAATGTAGACCAGGTTGTCCATGAACTCACAGAGATCTGCCTGCCTCTGCCTGCCTACCAAATATTGGGATTAATGATGAGTGCCACCACACCCAACTTTTCTCTTTCTTTCTTTTTTATTTTAATGACTTTATCCTTTTACTTTTCTCTCCAAAGCCTACATATATTTTTTAACACACTGTAAAACATTTAGAGATTTTCTTCATCTAAATTTATCTTTACTTTATATCTCTTTTATTCTGACATGAGTCTTTAATCTGCTGAGTGATATGACTAGGAGAAAGCCATGGCTTTGTAGGCTGGATCTACCCTATTCCTTAGCTTTCTGAGAGTCTAGTCTCATGGCAGAGGTACTGGCTGGAACTATGTTTCTTTCCACAACTCTATGGCATGTCAATGTCCCTGCTACCACCAAGAAGTCTGTTGTTAACTATTCATAAATGCCATTTAAGTGTTTGCTAGTAGGTCCTCTTAAAAGAACTGCAAGGTTTTTGCACCTAAAACTGAGTTAGGAAGCCTATCTTAAATGAGACACATTTGCCTCTAGCAAACAGAGCCAACCTGAGAAAATGCTGCTCCCAAAAAGGCATGTTTAACTCTGTTGTTTTGTGTGTCTAGAATTACTTCCCAAGCTCTCTCAGGTTTTATGTGGATGCAGTTGTCCACTTTGGCGCCATTTGTTGACTGAGGTTTTTGTTCTGCCCAATCCCACAGCCATTCACTCCCAAAAAAACACATAGAAGTGGGAACCCAGATTACTCTTAGGGATGATGAGGGAGGGGGACTTGATGGGGGAGGGAAATGGGAGGTGGTAGCGGGGAGAAGGCAGAAATCTTAAATAAATAAACAATAAAAAAAAAAGAAAATGGAAATCTCATCTATTAATGAAAAGCAATATCTAAGAAGTTAAGGAACAAGATTTGTGTGTGTATGTGTGTGTGTGTGTTTTCAATTGGTATTTTACATTTATTTAATGGTCTAGAGATAAATGATCCTTTGAAATCGAGGAATCGATTTTATTGAAAGAGGTTAAATGTATAGGCAAGAATACTTAGGTATGAAACATTTTAAAAGTAGGACTGGTCTCAACAAAAATACTTTTTGGCATGACATGGGCATGGGAATTGAAGAAATATCAGTAAAAAAATATGAAGACATGTAAAAAAATAACAGGACAGAAAGCATAGAGGGTATTCCAGTGACTGAAATCTTGCAGTCACTCGTGTTTATTTTTCCACAGCTTTTATACCCAACGTAAGTGGGGGACGGGACAGAAGATAACAAAAGACTTCATTAATATGATACAAAGGACAACTCAAGCTGTCAATCTTCTATCACACTGGACATCAAATCATTAGTGTTCTGTTGTCTAGGTAGCAATGTTGCTCTAGATTTCATATTGTGAAGACTGTCCCTTCCCCAGGTGATCTCATAGTTACAAAGGAAGGAGCAGAAATACATTTGTGTATACTGACCACCTGTCTGGATGGCATAATCTATCTTAATTTCAAAAGAACCAAGCATTCACAACCTGAGTTGGGACCTGCAACTATACACGTCAGTCTCCAAACTCTCTGACTGATAGACAATTTGGAAATGAGCCTGCATTTTTCGTCCGCCACATATGTGACTTTCTGGCCAGGGAGGATTTATTCCTTCGGTTTCCTTGCTGTTATTAACTTCCTTATGATGGTGTTTTAATACGTTTTGTAGGGCTAAATTTGTAGTTAGATATTATTTAACACTGCTTTACTATATTTTTGCATTGTCCTATTTTGTGAATAAAAGTTTTTCTGAGTGTGGTAATCTAAATTCATATATTCTGGTCTGCAGAATATATGTCCAGGACCCTTGGGCTTTGGGGGTCTCTATTGAGAAATCAAGTGTTATTCTAATAGATATGCCTTTATACGTTACTTCATTTTTTTTCCCTTCTGGCTTTTAATATTCTTTCTTTGTCATGTACATTTAGTGTTTCCAATAGTATGTGCTGAAGGGAATTTACTTTCTGGTTCAGAGTATTTGATGTTCTGCATGCTACTTGTACCTTGGTAGGCATCTCCTTCTTCAAGTTAAGGAAATTTTCTCCTATAATTTTGTAGAAAATATTTCTTATGCATTTGATCAGGGTTTCTTCTTGCTCAAATCCTATTCTTCTTAAATGTGGTCTTTTCATAGTGTCATTATTGTTGATTAATGCTTTTGTACATTGTGAAGATTTGTCACTGTGATTGCTTTAATAAAGGAACTGACTGGCCAATAGCTGAACAGAATAAAGTTAGGCAGGAGAGCCAGACTAGGATAATGCTGGGTGGAAGAAGGTGGTCTCTGGAGATACTAGTCGGCAATGAAGAAACCAAGAAGTGTAAAAAAAAAAAATGAGTAACAAGCCATAAGCCATGTGGCAAAGCATAAATAAAAATATGGATTAATTTAAATGTAAGAGTTTCCGAGTAACAAGCCTGAGCTATTGGCTGAGCATGTATAAATAATATTAACTCTTCTATGTGATAATTTGAAAAAAGCTGACAGGATGGAGAATGGGCCATCAGGACAGGAAACCTTCTCACTAAAGCGTCAGTGATTTACAGAATGTTTTGTTCCAGTTTTTTTTCTTTGACTGATGCAATAATTTCTTCTATCTTGTCATGACTTCCTAAAAGTTTCTCTTTCATCCCATATATTCTTTTGTTGAATCTTGCCTCTGAGGTGCCTCTTTGAGTTTCTAAATTTTATATTTGTGTATTTCCCTCAATTTTTGTTTTTTATTCTGTTTCTGTCTTCTTGTCTTACACAGTTTTTTTTTATCAATTTTCTTCCACTGTTTGTGCTTTCATAAATTTCTTCAAATATTTATTAATTTCCTCTGTAAGAACATCTATCACATTTATAAAGACTTCATTAAAGTCTGTGCCTTATGCTCTATTTATATTGAGATATAAAGGGCCTGATGTGTAGCACAACTGGGCTCTTATGCAGATATATTGTCCTATTGTCTTATCTGTTACTGATCGTAGTTTTATACCGTCATCTAGACATTTTGGCATGTTTAGCATGGGAAGATTAATTTTAGGTGTTGATATCTCATCTTTTCTTTGTCATGCATGCTATTTTTTTTCTTTCTTGGATTCCATTGCCTTATTTTTTTTCCTCAGGAGTGTGTGTTGACTATGTATTGCCTGGTAGAAAAAGTTGGGATCTGGATAAGTATGGACCCTGGAATTTCCAGGTACAACGTGCTTCTGGTTATTGGGAGAAGACACTTCAGAATGGAGATGAGTTAAGAGGGAAAAGCTGTGGATTCATAGGAGGGAGGAAAACAGAGTCTTCCATCAGGATCTAATTACCTCCCTGGGAATTGTGACTGATGTTGCGGATAGGGCATAGCAGATAGTCTGCTACTGAGCTGGGGTTGTGATAGGAGGATTGGACTAGAAAGAATAGAGGAAGAGATAAAGATCTTTAGTTAGCCTACCTTCTTTTGTAGCAAGAGTATCCTGTGATTTTCCAGGAAGTACCTGCTCGAGTTGGGGGCTGGGAAAAAACAAAGAGTGGGGACAGAGAAGTTAGGAAAGAAGATGTGTGTAATATACTGGAGATGGGGCAGGGTGAAGGAGAGGCCTCAACATGTGAACTGCTGCAGAGCTGAGTATGAAACAGGGGGATTGTACTCAGAGAAATGGAGGGGAACAGTGAAGAGTTCTAGTTAGCTCACCTGTTTCTCTGGGCTTGAGTGGCCTGGAGCTTCTCAGGGAACACCTGCTAGGTTTTGAGGCATACACAAAGCAAAGAGTAGTGGAAGAAAATTTGGAGGGGGAGATGTATGTGATCCCCTAACATGAGGACAGAGAAGACAGGCAGTCCCCAGCTGGTAATTGGCTACAGAGTTAGGGATACAGCTAGGGAGTGTAACTTGGAGAAGAGGAAGATGATGGACATTTAGCCTTTTTGCTTTCTTGTTTGGAGTGACCTTTGAATTGCCATAGAGTGAAGCTACCTTCTTAATGCCAGTAATTATGTTTTTAAGAGTTGCTTATATATTCCTTATGTTATGGATGAGATGTAGTTTTAAAACGGCAGCTGCTTTCAGTTTAGCCTTTTCTCCAAGGGTGATGGCAACAAATCACTACTCCATGGGACAGGCAGAGGTTTGAAATGGTGGTGTATTAATTACAGAGTGTACAGCAATCTAATGTGATATTTCACTATGAAATTTTAAGGAACATTCACTGTCTACAAAGTAACAATCAAAGGCCTGACTATTCTACGTGTGCAGAGTTCAAGGGTCATGGTGTAGAAAATAAAGAGGATCAATTGCTATGAACAAAATCACATAATAAAAGTGAAAAAAAGAATAATTTTTATCAGTTCTTAAAAGTATCAAGTTTCTAGAAACACAACAACTGAACATGTGAAAACTGTGGAAAATCTATAATTTTCTAGTAAGGAAAATCATAATGCAAAGTATCTAACCTTTGGACATTATGACAAGATACCTTTGAAGTTTAGTCTTCAGCAACATTCATCCAGTCCAAAAGAAAATCACACACCCACACACAAACATATTGTGATATAATTTTCAAGTAAGTTTAATTTTTTTTTGTCTTGGGGCACATATTTCCCAATGAAAGTGGGGCACTCCAAATGAATAAAAGAGTAAAAATATGAATAGAAGAGCCTTTCAGTTATTCATAAGTGATAAAGTCAGTCTGTCATAGCTTTCCTTTCACCCTAACGTCAAGGGTATTCTATTTATTACTATGATGAATATGTTAAACCGAGGAAAATGAACTGTTGCCTCAGTAGGATCATGTTGTTCTTGCTCCATATACAGGATGCACACATAGAATGACCTGGAAAGGACTGATGTTTATTTCTTCACTTAATCGTTGAGCATAGAGTGTGTATTGACTGATGCCTATTATGATAAAGGTTGGAACATTTGTCAGTAAAGGTAACTGATACTTGCTAATATGTGGATGAAAACCAACAGCAAAGCTGTGGAAACACTGTTTAATATCTAAGACTAAAAAGCACTAGTATTGAGATAACAAAAAAGTTGCTATTTTGCAAACATTCACCAATATATACTTCTAGTGAACTTAATGTGAATCATAAAGAATTATGGCATGCACATTTTAGTAGCATAAAATTATAGCTTAATACTGCAGGACTACTTATGTTTGAAAAGTGACTATATATATATATATATATATATGTTTGTTTGTGTAAGTGGAAAGAATGTAGAGCATTTCTTATGTGATTCCTGTGTCCTTGAGAATGCTGAGCAAACATTAAAGTGGACTTTCTGAGTGCCAGTGAAGGAGATTCTTTTGGGAAGGGAAGATGAACTCTACTAAAATCAAAGCAGAACAATGAAGCATTCTTATACTCCCAACTCCATTCTTCCTTTTCATGTTTTACTTTGCCTTCATACAAAATAACACACTCCAACCACATTAAAATTGAGATCACAAAGCATCCTTTTCATCCCTCACTGCCAAAACTCCTCGCTAATAATAATTAGTCACTCTTGGTCTCTTGCCAGCAACTTAATAAATACTGAAACAGCTTAGGGCCTCAGCTGCATCCACAGCCACAGCAAGGGGAAGATGGGATCCTGAATGAGATTTGCTGAACAGCAAGAATGCAGTAAGGCTACCCTGTTGGCTATTAATGAATGGCCACTCGGTATGCATAATTTATGTTGTATGTATGTATAAATGATTATTCATTAGGTCACATTTAGTCTTATGAACTTTAATTCTATATCTGACTCAGAAAACTGCTAAGATAGCATCATAATTTATTAATGAAACTCTCAAATGTTTATTTTTCCATGTTATACAGGAATGCTCCTCTGGTTAATGTAAATGATTTTTATTTCTAGGTGAATGATGATTCCTAATATTCAATGTCAACCTAGTACATCAATATAGATGATCTTGAAAGAATATAGTCTTTATTAATGTAATGTTTTACTGAGTAAATTCTTCCACTTGGTTTGTGATGTTGTTTACTCAGCTGGAACTGGGAGGACATTTGGGGGAAGTGTGGAAACCTAGTACAGAGACAGCTTCGTGGAATGTATGAAAGTGACCCTTAGAGAGAACTTCTAGTAATGGAGGATGCAGAGTCTGAACCGGCTATCTTTTGTAGCCAGGCAATTCTTCCAGTGCTAAAACAGGGGGCATTCAGTCAAGTTGAGCCTGAGGGGGACCTGTGGAGATCACCACACAACCCACACTGATATTAGGACAGAAAGTCACTCACTGAAACCTGGCAGAGTGTTCCTATTGCTACAGACAATACCCACACAACTCATTGAATACAGAGATGTCAAGCTGGTCCTTTCATGGAGCCTTTATTTCTATATTCTAGTCTCTTTAGCACAGAAAGGCACTTTGCAGGGTATAAAAAGAGAAACCTGGGTACCAACCCAGCCACAAAACCCTCCACTTATAATCTGTCCTTCCTTCAGGAAGTGTCGGGCTAAGGGTGACATAGAGCTTGTGGGAGAGTTAAACTAATGACTTTTTTTTTTAAATTGAGGCCCGGGTCAGAAAAGAGAACCTATGCTGAACCGTGCCTGGAAGGCCAAAAACTGTAAACTGTATATCCCAGGGATCTAACATGAAACTAAACACAACTGGCAAAATACAAAATTTTTTTTGATTCCTTATGATATCTGCTATCATAAATCAGTGCCTTGTCCAGTCGTTATCAGAGACACCTACTCCAGCAGCAGATGCAAGCACATGCAGAGACCTACAGCTAGAGAGAAAGAACCTATGCAGAGAGAGAAAGTCTAAATGAAAAGTCTTCTTCAGGGAACCCTATGGAAGATGGGGAGTAAATATTGTAGGAGTCAAAGAGGGACACCAGGAGGTCGTGGTCCTCTGAATCAACTAAGCAGGGCTCCTGTGGACTCTCAGAACCTGAAGCTTCAAATACAGGGCCTATATGGTCTGTACCAGATTCTCTGCGTATATGTTAGGGCCATTATCTTGGTGTTTCTGTGGGACTCCTAACAGTGAGAGTAAATGTATCTCTGGCCTTTACCTCCTATTGCGTTGCCTTTGTCCAGCCTCAATATGCGGACTTTTGTGCTCTCGTATTACATCTTATTTTGTCCAGTTTGGCTGTTGTGTCTTTCCTGAAGTGAAAGAGGAGTGGGGTGGACAGGGGGAAAGCTGGGGGTGGGGTTAGCTGAGTGAAGTGAAGGGTGGGGAAACAGTGATAAAGATGTACTGCATGACAGAAGACTCTGTTTTCAATAAAATAAGATAAAAATTAAAAAGTTCACAGAGCATAGAACTGAATGCCTACATAGGTGTTGGTCATATTACATGTTTTTGAAGAAATACTGCATGACCATACAACAGAATTATTTTTCAAAGCTTCCAGTTGGTTCAGGGAGAGGACATTTCCTTGCCTTGTATGAGAAGGAAAAATCTTCCTTGCTTTCTATTCATATTTCTAAAGGCAGAATAGAATGATTTAATTAATTGTCAGGAATAAAGAAAGAAATAAAGAATTAGACTTTGCAGGCCATAGTATTTCTTCACAAAATTTCCATTTACTGGAAAAGAAAAGGAGAAGTCATCGTCATTTGCTTCAAATCAGCGGATTAATCTGATTTATCAGGAGTTGGCTTAGGATGGAGCATTCAGCTGATCATACAGGCCAAAGTGTTTCTGTTGTCTCTAACTCCTGTTTCTTATCCTCAGTTCCAAGATGAACTCTTACCGGAAGAAACATTTCCTTTCTCCAGCCTCCCACTCGAACTGGAGTCAAATATCATCCCCTGTTATAAGGCAAATGTAAACACAGTAACCATGTTTAAATGTGTCTTATTGCATACATCGTGTAGGGTCCTGGGCTTCCTTTCCTAATGCGAAAACAAACCAGATGAAGCTTTGTTTGCTTTTTTTAGTTTTAGGTGGTTTCTTCAGAATGGCTTCTCTTGGACAGAGGTTGACTTTGTTTCATGCAATTACTACATACACACACACACACACACACACACACACAAATCATGAAGACCTGTCTGTTTAACAGTGTATCTAGCTTAGTTTCTGAGTCATTTCACAACTATGAATCATGAGTTAGATGAACTAATTCTCTCTATGAATTTCCTTGGCAATCATTTCATAGACCATCTGAGAAACTAAAATTTTAATTCACAACCATATTTCACAACAGTGAACTGTGTACTGACTGGTTTTGCATGTCAACTTGACACAAGTTAGAGTCATCAGAGAGGAAGGAGCCTCATTTAAGGAAATGCCTCCATGAGATCCAGCTGTAAGGTATTTTGTCATTTAGGTATCAATGGGGCAGGGCCCCACCCACGGTGGTTGGTGCCATCCCCGCACTTATGGTACTGTTTCTTCAAGAAGGTGGACTGGGCAAGCCTTGGGAAGCAACCTAGCAAGGATCTCTACTCCATGGCCTGTGTATTACCTCCAGCCTTCAGATTCTAGCCCCACTTGAGTTCCTGTTCGGAAGTGCTCCAATGATGGACTATGTTCTGGAAATCCATCACTGGACTTTTTCCTCTCCAGCTTACTTTTGCTCAGGGTATTTTGTCATAGTGACAGAAACCCTAAGACAATAGGTGTAGAAACTCTGTAAGTCTTCCTTGATTGATAGTGAAACTTGAATTTCATTAAAATATCAGCAGTTTGGATGTTGAGCAAAGAATCAACACAACACAATCTGTAATTCAGAACGTTTATTGCAAGAGCTGAATAATTGTAAATAACGTAGAACTGGCAAAGCAGTAACAAGGATAATTGTTTAGATATTTATTTTGTCAAAGTCATCAAACACCCCTCACAAACCGACAAAAATGTACTTCAGTAAGCAATGCACCCCTACCCATTATTTTCCATTATACTGTGGAAAAACGTGAACTGCTATTTACAAAGTAACTTTGTTTTTGGTAAGAACAAATTAACTATCAGATTAGCAATTTTTTTAACTTTTTTCTTTTTTTTAACTTTTCAGTTGATGGTGAACCGTGGCATTAATATAACTTTCACTTCTTTCAATAAAGACATTTTGTTGCATGCTATTTATTTGTTTAAATCATCTGTCATGCCTTAACAAAAACCTCCTAAGAATGTTCAAATTTGGATTTGTTTTGCACGTGCAACTGAGATCTTATTAACATTAACTGTCACTCCCTTGGTTTGAGCTAAGTGACAAATGCTGGTACCTGCCAGGCATTGACCAACTATGATAACAAACAGTTAAACAGCAATAATTAGAGATTTAACCCTTTATTTTCCCCAACTACCCTACCTGGAGAATGTTCTGTTACATCATGAAGGCACAACACATTAAATATTTTGTGGCTATGGTCTAATAACACTTGTGTTACAACAACAGTATTATATATGAGGATCAACACAAACTCTGTCATTTCAACAAAGTTGGAGACACACATTTGCCCAATTGAAACTATTTTTGAGTAGTGATTTTTCTTCAGTATATGCTAATTTGAATACATTAGTTTTGTAAGAGTAGTAAGTACAGAATATTATATCACATTTGATGGATAACACTTTCTCATCACTTTATCACTCAATGGTACTAATTAAGTGATTTTGATTTTTGCCTACTTTGAAAATCAGGATATCAAAAGGAGATTCTGAATTTCCAAGCGTTTGCAGGAGTATTGAGTGCTGCAATTGTTTGAAGTTTTCATTTTTTCTCTCATTTTTATATTTTTATAGAATTCTAATATCATAAGTTATCATATAAGAAGCAAAATTTCAGAACCTTTTTAAAACACAAATGTTTAAGATCCTTAGAACAATGTGTGCCAAGACAGACTACTAACGCAGAAACACCTCACTGAAAGAAACAACAGAAATAAGAGGAGGGAAATTGAAAAAGGAAAGAAGCAACCATCAACACAGAATTATGCTACAACATTTTTAGGTGAATGCTATAAGTACACAAAAAGTTGTTAATAATAGCTTGCTTCTATTTACAGATACTTTAACACTGATTGACTTACAAGTGTCCACTAACGGTGTTAACAGCACAATAGGTTTAATGCTTATTTTTAAGTTCTGTTTGAAGTATAATGTCAAGTATAGAGGTCCCAGCATAAATCAATGACAAAAAAAGAGCACAAATTTCTAACTGGATATGTTTTGTCAGTCACTCCAATCCATGGAACCATCTTACTCTCCAAATGCATATTCTATTGTTCATAGCAGCAGTCCAGGGTCAAATAAAATGCAATAATAAAAAATAAATTGCACAATGGAGAGATCTCTGGAGAGTTTAAACAATTCTAGTAAAGAACATCATCACATGGCTAGTAGAACTATTTTTTCTCTTATGTTGCAAAGCATTGTATTCTCCATGGTGCTAACACAAAGTTATGAGTTCCCTACTATAAGGGGCATAGTTGTAGAGATCTATTGAATACATAAAGCTCCAACACACAGTATTAGCATGTCTATTTAGATTAAAGGTACTAGGTCCCATACAACTTCATCTTAAAGTTGGTGCTCCTTAGGACTCTCAATTGTGCCACCTGCTTGCTTATAGGACTTCAGATTTGCCAGAGGAATGTCTGCCATGTGGCTGCCATTGTTGAAATGGCCTTCATTGGAGCCATACTGCTTACGGTCATTGAACTGGTTCCTGTTGGTGTCTTCTTTCCATGCTCTGGTCAGGGTGTGCCCATTCACAAGCTTGTCTTTCTTGACCCATTCTTTCTGGGGTGCAAAGGTCGACAGAGGAGATTTCGGGTGTTGATATGGACCCAAGCCAGGAGGCATCCAGCAATTATCAGAGTGACCCAAAACCAGACACTCTTGAGTGCACATCTCCGTAGCTTCAGCTAATCCTCGGGGACCCAGAGGTCCATCTGTAGAAGACAAGAGAGAGAGGAAACAAGAAAGAAATTGGTAAAAATTCTCCTTCAAAGTATTTTCAAGGTAGAAATAGAGTGATGATCTTATCTTTTCAAGAAGCAAACCATTCAGAGATATTAGTCTCCAGGTTTTTTAAATGAACATAAAGCAAACAAACTCTGTTATCAATGAACAAAAAAGTGTCTTTTATTTTTTCACCCTTCGTCTCTATATCCAAAAGCAATGAATAACAAAAAGATACGTAAGGGTAAACAGACACATCTGATCTTGATTAATGCTAAGGCATAAGAGTCATTACCGATTATATATTAAAATTTATGGGGATATGTTTAAACTTATGAGAAATTTAAAACGATATTATGAGTTAGGGAATGTAAATTTATAGAATTCACAGAAACAAAATTTAAATATAGTACTTGAAAAACAATGTCATTAAAATGCTGTAAATAATTACATAAATACTGTTTTTATATGTTGTGTCTTTCTATTTTGCTGTATGAAATCATATGGAAATAAGTTTTAAATATTTTGTAATAAAGCTAAATATTTGTCCTTATGGCCTTCTTGACTAAATGTAAGAAATCTATTTGTAATCATTCTAAAACTCAAGTAAATATAAAACCATTTTAACTGATGCCCATATTTGGATTTTATGCCCTCATCTGCATTCTGGATTTATAATGCATTTAAATTAAAAATAATCTGGATGTGGTAATCCTTGAGTATAATTTTAGCTACATTAGAGTTCAAATGTTTAAGTCCATATTGGCAACATACTCAGACCACACATGCAAATAAACAGAAGAGACAAACAAACATGGATCAAAGGCCAGCTCTCAAACAGTCACATTGATGCTACAATGCTAATTGAATCACATGAATCATAATATTCAAAGAAACTTTTCATCATTTGATATCTATTTTTACTTTTTATCTGAAAGCAAAAATGAAGCATATTTTTTAACTTGTGTTTTAAAAGTAAATTCTTTGTTGAAAATGGATATTTTATCCTTTAATGAAAAACAATAGACAAGTAGTTAGAGAACAAGATGGGTTTTGTGTGTGTGTGTGTGTGTGTGTGTGATAGAGAATGAGTGTGTTTTAAGCTGGTATTTTATGTTTTATTAAATGGTCAAGAGATAAATGATCGTTTGAAAAGAAGGAATCAATTTTATTGAAAGAGATTAAATATATAGGCGAGAATACTTAGTATGAAGCCTTTTAAAAGTAGAGTCAACTTAGCCTGGTGACAACCCCTGCAACCATAGCACATGAGAGATAGAAAAAAGAAAACAAGAATTAAAGCATAGCCTGGGCTGTAGGAGACATTTCTTCAAAACAAAACCAAAAACAAGAGAAAGAAAGCAAGGAGTCACCAAAAAAGAAAAAGTACTAAAACATATTTTTATTATGCCTAGAAAACAATTAAAAATTACAAGGCAATAATTGGAATTAAGTATTTGTTAAATTTATTTTAGCAGTGTTAATTTTTTAAATGCTCAGGATTTCAGGTGACCTGGATCTTTTCTGATTTCATTATTTCTTTGCATGTGAAGAACTACTTGCTGAAATGGTAACAGTTAATGGTAAGTAGTAAGCCCACAGACCACATGCTGAACAGGTTGGAGGATGTATGTAGACAGCCATGGCTGATAACACTATTCAAAAACACTCACATTTGGTCATATTTCTGGATTTAAAAATCTGCTTTTGAGAATGGCCTTCAAATTTGTTCCCATATGACCTATAATCTCATCTCCTCAAAAGCAAACATTTTTCTGATATTCAAACATACATTTGTGTCTTAAAACTACGTCTCTGAAATCTCCAATGATTACTAACTTCCTTGGATATTTAATTTAAATTTTTCTATGAGCCTTTCTCCCCCTCTATAGCCCAGCCACACTTTCAAAGTTCAAACTAATTTCTTACTTTTAGGTTTGCTGTGGTGTACTTAGTGACTCTGCAGCCACAGAGTTAACACATTTTACTTAAACCAAAGCCTGCTTCTTGCAAAAGGATCATGAGCTTGCAGCTGCCTTTTGCCTGGCCTGTTTTCATTTAATTACTGGCTCCTTCAAGGGTCATTTCTTTTCCGTATTCCCCAAGCAAATTTCCATGACCTCACTGATCCATCTGTAATAGGCACCTTATAAGTTCCACACATCATCTTTCATTTTGAGAGTAGCAAAATTTCAGATCACTCTCCTCCAATTTTTTTTTTCACTTATGTCACTTTTTTTTCTTTAGGGGGGAGTTTCATGCATATATGAGCTTTATTTTATTTTTTTTGTTTCGTCCCAAGTTGCTGAAAAATCCACTGACGTAGATGTAAAGGAACATGGCAAATCAGTTTTCAGCTTCCTTAGCAGCGCTAAGCAATTAGCAGCAGTTCACTGTGATGATCTATGAACAATGCTAATTGTTAATTAAAATTTTATGAGGTTGAAAATGTTCAGAGAATTATTAAAGATATCCTCTGCTTAAAGGCAGGCCTTAAGTAATTAGGATAGAAGATGCTGATTTCACAAACTTCACAACGAAAGATCCTCAACAGCAAAGTCTTTTGCCCAGCAATACTGGGTGACGGCTAATAAATGAATTATTTAACTTCTGTTAAATATATTCACTCCATTTAGAGATCAGTGGAGATAAACCGGTGAAGCCTAATTTTGATGTGTTACATATCTTGGAGGCAGCACAGTCACCTTTAACCTTTACTTTTACAGTTTCAATTAATTGGATACATTTTTCTTTTCTTGAATGTTGCAAGTTACTTCAGAAATGTCGGTAGCATTAAGTTTTCATTGAACCCCTAAAAGGAAACCATACAAGTTTATTTTTAAATTTGCCTCACTCAATATCCTGTGTCTATAATTATGTGTGAAACTCAAGTTTGACACATTGATTCACTTTAACAGAGTACAATTTTTTTTTTCTCTCTCTCTCTTAGGATCAATGTTTATTATTCTGTAAAAGTGGGCTGAGCACTAACCACACAAGGCATTGTGAGAGGCACCTGCAACAGAGCAGTTAACAAAACAAATACATACACTACAAGGTGAAGCTCCCATCTACCTTGGATATAATGGTCTTTAGAGCCTTGGGTTTAGATGGTAGAAATGGGTAACATTGTGAAGGAAAGGGGACAAGTTAATAGATTTAGAGATGCTCATCCCTCTACAGAGTACCAGGTCAACTTTTATTCTCATTATATAATTTTTCTAAGATCTTGAAAGGACTTCTTAAAAGAAGTTGGCAGATTAAGACATTTATGAGAGTTAAAATTTTCATATATTACACAGTCCTTAGCTTTCAAAACAGGTGACTCTTTACATTAAGTAATATACTTTTTTCTTCAAGAATTCTACAAGGCGTGACATATTCTTATAAAGGAACTTGAAGAATCAGATAAAGATTATAAATAAAATTGGAGAACTTTTATATATTAAGTAACATTTTAGTGGAACATCGATCATCGGGGTATGCACATAGTGACACGTGGATAGATGATAGACAGATTTTTTGTTGTTGTTGTTGTTGTTAGATTTTCCATAAAGAGGAACCTAAATGGAAACACACAAAGAGTTGATCTGAAAACAAGCATACCAAGGAGCTAATGTTCTTGGAGAGATGCCTGTGGATAGTCAGAGGACATATGCTAAGCATTAGTGGTTCTTTCTGAATAGAATTTTTTGAATAATTATCAGCACATAAATGCCATAACATATAGTAACCCTTATAGTGAGAATTTTAAAGAGAAGTCGAAAAAAATGGATTAAGCTATTCAAGAAAAGGAAACACACAGTGGTGCTAAGGCTAAGTAATCATGAAAGAGCAAGGAGAAAAGAAGAAATGGAGGGAGTTAGGAAGGAAGAGAGAGAGATGGAAGGGTAGAAATAGAAGGCCGTGGATAGAATAAACTGAAGAAGAGGAAGGCTGGGAAAAAGAGGGAGCAGAAAGAAGCATATTAATATCAATTTGTTGTGTGATTGGCTTTTTTGGAAATTAGGAGGTGTTTTATCCTTCACAATGGTTTTTGGAGGAAGGACGACATAAGAAAAATTACTATTTATTTTGGGCATATAAATTCAGAGGAAAAGGGAAACTGACCACAAACTGTACTGAATAATATAGTAGAAATTAAAAATATTTCCATATTTTGTCATATGTAATTGTTGCAAATTGGTTGTAAGAAGAATAGTAATTTGAGGATGAGTGTTTATTGCAAGGAATATACCATGCGGTTTATGATTATCACTGTCTTTGCTTATGCTTGTTATCGAACTCAGGTGTCCCAAAGCCTCTTTAAATGACAATCCTATGTTACAGTGTTAGAAGGCTGAAAATCCCACTAACTAGGTGATAGGTGGTGTTCCTTTTTTAAAGTGTAGATTTAATTGTTTTCTTTTATTTTATATGTGTGAGTGTTTTGTATGCATGTCTATCTGTGCACCAAGTAAGTTCATGCCTGGTGCCAACAAAGTTCAGAAGAGGGATCTTAAATTGCCAGACCTGGAGGTACAGAGGTTGTGAATCACCGTGTGGTTGCTGACAGTGGAGCCAAGGTTAATCCCTGAGCATCTCTCCAACAGTAGATTGCAATTCTTTATCTTTGGCAGGTATTTTATTCAAGTATTATTTTAAATTGTATTTTTTATATTTTACAAATGTTTGGTACAGTTTCCTTTACTCGTTGGTTGGATTTTTCTAATTGTGTGTATTTCTCAGTCAGAGGACAACTGCTAGAGTCATCCATTGCTTTCCTTTCTACCTTTGGGCAATAGATTAAAATTCAGGTCCTCATTCTTAGGGCTAAGCACCTTTTTACAATAAAAAATATTATTGCACTCTTAATTCTCTTTCATACTTTATTTAAAAATTAGTCATAATCACAGTTCTAGATTCCTCGTAAATGTCTTGGGATTTTAGGTGCTTTTGTGTGTGCATAGGTATGAATATTTAGGTGTATGTAAGTGCTGTACAACTGTGTAATTTTGTTTTTTAAATTTTTTTTTATTAAAAACTGTGATGAATTGTGCAAGGTACCTGAAGGTTTTTATTCAGGTTGTTGGAGAGAAAAGTCAACAGTCCTACCCAACAGTAAACCCTTTAAATCCCAGCGATGATGAGAAGGTCAACATACCATCCATGGATATATTCTTATAATTGGATTTAATGCCCATTCTACAGAAAAAAAAATGCCTTGTACTGGAAATCTAATCAACAACACATGATTAGGGACTTTGCAAACTTTAAGTGTTGAACCTACTACTTTTATTTTGTAAAAGGAATGCAGTATGAAAGGACCTTTATAATATAAATCTTTCCACTGGGAGATTACTGCAGTTTTTCTCAGCAGAGAAGTTTAATTGTGCAGTGAGTGGTGGTTAATGCAGCAAATCCCAAGCTAAAATGCAAAGAATAAGTTTTCCTGGAGGGTTCTGTCGTAAGTTCAACATCTCTTTTATACGCCTTATCTAAAAGGTCCAGAGAAGGCGGTAGAAGAGGATGTGGAATGATTGTCCAAGACAGATGTAGAAGAGGACTCTGTTTAAAGGACTCATTTCTGGACATGGTAGAATCACTGGACTCATGAACACAGAGCAGCGGTGATTCCTGCCGCAGGATCATGGTAGTCACCATTCCATTTTATCATGAATGATTGTGGTGTTCAGGGACTCCAACTGATAGAAGAAGTGCTATTGTTAGTTTATGTCTATGGAGGAGGGAAAGCCAGATTTTTAGAAACTATGACCAGAGGTAGGTTGCTCATTCTTCATTAAATGGCACCACATCCATTAGTATATGGGCAACAGATGTTGAACTCTGTTTGTTATATATGGAAGCTGGGGAATAGGTAGCAGGTGGATCTGGGATGAGACGGGTTGGAAACAGGGAGGAATATGATCTAAACACATTGCACGTAGGTACGAAGTTATCAAAATATTAATAATAATATTATGGAAAATAACATTTTTAACTTGTGGTTTCCTCAAGTTGCCTCTGTTCTTTCTATTAACATTAGTGTGTAAACCAAAGCATCCCTAAATATCTTAAAATGATAGCTACACCCACTGATTTTAATTTGCCCTAGCCATTTACCTAAGATTTAGGCAAAATAATGTTTTATTTATTTATTTTATCTGAATTCTTCCTGTTTTTCTTTAGGAGATGTAGTTTCATTATGAAGCTGTGGCTGGTCTAGAACTTACTTTGTAGACAAGCCTGGCCTCAACATTTGAGCGATTCTTGTCCCTCTACCTGGAAGTGCTACTATTAAAGGTGTATACTAACAAACCAATTAAGAACTCCAAGCTTATTAAATTCCTAGTCTTATCCCTCAGCTTCTTTGACTTCAGCATTTGCCATAGACCTGTATTGAATAATTTTGCTTTGGGTTTACTCCTATTAACCAACTGTAGAAAACCTTAAATTTTTGTACTCGTTTCTTCTCTTAATCAATCTTCTTATAATAAAACTCCAGGAAGATAAATATTCTCAGCAACTTATTTTAAGTTCATTTTAGGCTCTGTAGAAGACCAATACAACAAAATTTAGTACGTTTACTAGCTTATTCCTACCCTGGGGTTATTTCCTTCTTTCCTTTAAATATTTTCTTTCACAATCAGCATAGAAGAGCAAAATGATTTATCTTCTTTTAGATTAGCATGAATAGAATTTTTACAGTTTGTGTAAGTCTTGGGAAAGCCGAAAGAAATGTTCAAAGTATATTTCTTTGATAGATTTGCTATAGGCAGCATTGTATATTCATTATTCTCTGTATTTTTTTGAGTTACTGTGAAAATTGGCATGGCTAATTTACTAACAGTCTAAACATGGACAAACTAAATAATTTTCAAGGGAGAGCTGCCATCAGAAACCGAAACAACTGTTGACCATTGTGCAAACTTCCATTACATTTCTTCTTACTTTACACTACTTTGTTTATACCAAAGCAGTACTATTAAAGAATGTCCTATTGGTGCTAAATATTATTGAGTTACTACTCTGTTCTGATGCAAAAATTACCACAGAAGCCTGTGCTTTGATGTCACTGCAATGCAGAATTTATGGGTAATGATTAAGCCAGCTGAATAGGTTTAACCTAGAGATGAATTTAGAAAACCTGAGTAATTTTTTCCCACCATACTCAGTAATCCAGTCGACAGTAGCAAAGATGGTTCAATGAAATCATTTACTTTTTGTTGCTAGAGACAGCTCAGCTGTTTACATTTTGCTTTATGAGTAAGTATGGGCACTGATGCTCAATTTCCAGCATCTGTGTAAAATAGCTGGCTGCAAGGGTTTATGCTTGTAACCCCAATTGTGAGCAAGTGGAAAGACATGAATATTTGGGGATCTGAATGACGAGACAGCCTTCCCTACAGTTCAAACCATAAGACACATATGAAGTCGGTGTCAGAAATGGTGGAGAGTGCCTGTGCAACTTCACACACAATTGACCTCTGGTTTCACAGATGCTTACATGTGCATGTGTGCACTTAAACAAACACAAGTATACCTTAATGTACACATACATATATACAAAATGTGTTTTCTCTAAATACCTTCAGTCTTTTTTCATGTTGTCATTTCAGCAATAATGCCCAACCTGCGATGCATGGGACAAACAGCTTAGAATAGCCACAAACTCAGTCCAACATACTCTTTTGTATTTTTCTCTTTAATTTTTTTCTTTCTTTTTATAGCTTTATTGTATGTTCTCAAGGATAAATTTTGTAGAAGACATTATATGGCATTGTTTAAAGATTATAAAATATCACACATTTAACTGTTGGGGTATGGAATACCTTCCAAAGGCTCACGTGTTTTAAAGGTCTGGTTATCAGTCTACAGTTACTGGGATATGGCATAACCATGTTCGTATGCATAACCATGGAGCAATGTCTTAGTGAGGAGACATTAGACCATTCTGCATGTAGCTGTGCGGAGGACATAAACTCAGCTGCTCCTCTGACTCAGAGTGATATGAATGCCCTTCTTCACACAGGCTCTTGTCATTATACACTACATTGCCATGAGCTCAGAACAATGTGGCCAAACAAAATATAAACTGACAGTTGTGTGAATGAACTGTATTCCTCTTAAGTTCTTGTTCCCAGATATTTGTCAGACTGACAAAAAGATGACTCATCAATCTAAGGATGGTCTAAAATATGCGGGAGGATGCACCTAGCATAACTGCAAAGCCACTCAATTGATACAGGGACGTGAGTTTGCCCAAATATAGTATGGGATGTAGATTCCAGATACTAACTGAAAAGATTATTTTTGAGAAAAATGTTTCCGTTCATTCGGCCTTTCACTCATAACTTTTTTTTATTTAACTCATTTTGGTAAAAATGATTGTTGCAGAAAGCATCTGAAGTCAGAACAAATCCTTGAATTTCAAGCACCACAGTCATCAGAAACTCATCTGAATTCTAGCAGAACAATGAACGAGAATAGATTTGGAAAAAGCAATTTTAGATTTCATAGATCACAGTCTCTCATTTATAAATTAAGATAAAAACGCTGGGTATTGATGCATGAGCTTTTCATATTTCTTACTCCTCGATGTCATTAAGTTTGTTAGCCATAGAACCTGATAATTAAGCATTTCACTATTATTCTCATTTTACGTATCAAGAGTGCAATACACCCAAAATTATCGTGATTCTATTGTTCTGGTAGATGAATTTATCATCTGAGTTACATTTATGTTTTGGAATGTAAAATTATATTTCCAGTGAACACGCTCATTTCTATATGTAATAGGAAAGTTAATAGTTTATACACTCTTCATACAGAAATGGCTTTCTTAGTCACAGATAAGAAGTCAATATTTATAGATGGAAACAATCCAAATACAATAACCCAGTCTCACCCGAAGAATCAGATTCTCTTTCAGAGAAGATACTAATATGCAGTAAACTGTAGAGATTATTTGGAGTGGGGTCACTCCCTACACATCTTCCTTTTTCTGCATTGCAGGAATAGTAGTAGGCCTTTTCTCGTCCACTGTAGGTAAGTTTTCAAAAGAAAACGGTCTCAGGTAATTTTATACTTTCTCATTTATTTCCTATTACAATTTTATGTTGAAATCAATTCAAAGACAACAGTTTAATGAAACGGACATTCGTTGATTATGTAAGCTAAGTTTCAAATTTTGATCAGATTTGATTTGGAACACATTACTGCATATCACATTTACTATTTATTCTAATGGGATTTGATGACTTTCATTAAAAAAAATCATTCATATACTGACATCTGAACTACTCTCCATTTCCTGTGGACTCAATCCGTTCACAGAAACTATATGTACATCTTATTTAGACTGAAAGATCTTTGAAAGAGAAAATCATAAGTATGAGGCAATGAAGTCACTTAAAAGAGACTGCCCATCTAATAGCACAACTTTACTCTTAGGGGAAATGAGTTAGTATAGTATGAAGCCAAATAAAAGAAACTTAGCCAAGAAAAGTGCATTCAGATTACTGCAACAGGGTAGCAGTTTCCCAGACTTTTATATTTATAAACAAAAGATCTGAATCTGAATGTTTATCTCTCCACATTCATTGAATTTAAAAGGTTCACCCAGCTCTAGAATATTCAAAGTGACAGTTCTTACTGTTGTGTTGATTTGGGTTTTTTGATTTGTTTTGTTTGCTCCTGGAAATCTTTCCACAAGATTGATTTCCTGGTAAGATGAAATTTAACAATATAGAAACAATGTTTATAATTTTACTTCCTTAAAATGTTACAACTGCTTGTTTGAATCCTAGCAGTTAGTACACAATGCTGGGTAGTAATTTTACTTTATACAGTGTTTCTTACGCCCTGCCTTCCACGATAACCATTCAGAATAGGAGTCAGGTGAAGCTCATATTCATGTTTATGCTCAGAAATCTATGATGATTTTTTTAAACTAAGGTGGGTCTCTGCCATTTTCATTTGGAGCTAATGTCTGAGTTTAGCAGTTCTAATTCTCACAATAAGTAGTTACATAAGACTGTAACTCTCTGAAATAGTAGGGAACATACATCATTAAATAATCAAAGATCTCTGAAGATGTGTAAAACACTATTCAGATTGAGGGCATGAGTTCGAAACCAAGAACCATGTAAAAGCTGATCACATAGCGATCCCAGCATCTCTATGGCGACATGGGAGAGAGAGACTGAGGAGTACCTAGGACAAGTTTGCCAGCCAGCCATGGCAGTGTGTACAGCAGAATAAATAATAGATCCCGTGTCAAACAACATAGAAAGCATAGGCTTATATCATAATTTGTTTTCCCTCCTCCATATATGTGTTAAATTGTACACAGGCCTTAATTCACATAAGAATAGGGGTGTACACACACATAACCAAAAACTCAAGATATGATGCAATTTACTACTGTTAAATGGTATCTGGAGATCATTATTTCAGAGGCCAAATGCAGGAGGAGCAAAAAAAAAAAATCAAACAAACAAAACAAAATTCTAGTGTGGTTCATTCGATTTATGAGTGTACAAGCACATATGTTTATACTTGAATTATTTTACCACCACTTTTAATTGAAATGTCATTATCTCCCTGCTTCTCAAATGTTAATACACTTATGAATCACTTCAGGAAACCTTTAAAATGCAGATTATGAGACAGGAAGTGTGGAGTGTGTCCTGAATCCTCACATTTATGCAAATTCCTCTGAAAAAAATGCTATCTGATGTTCAGGAACCTCATGTTGAGATGCAATGACATATTTTTATTTCTCTTCAGTCTATTATTTCTCAACTAAAGTTAAATTTCTCAGACTTCATCTTGCTCTGAGCTCACCAGAAATCTTTTAAACACATGCATTGCTTGTTTCCACAGAGAAGCGGTGACTCAGTAGCTTGGAAGTGGAGTGTAGGATCTTTCAAATTCCAGAGCTGACCCATTCTACGTCCTTCCGTTCGCTAACCTTACTGCTTCTACTTCCTGTGATACAGCACAAGCTTCTCCAGAACACTGTTGTATAAAATTGGCTCTGGTAAACTCTCAGTATAATGTGACCTTGCATACTGATGACTCCACAGTTTATATCATGGTCCTTTGTGTTCTTAGACCATGACACAAGACCTGACTACTACTTGCCTGTACTGTTAGATTTCAAAAGTATCATTTCCGAATTAAAATAAATGTTTTCATTTCCCCCCCACCTAGTTATTATTTATGAAATTTATTTATTATTCATTCCTTCATTTGTTTGTTTCTTCTTTCAAACATTTTCTAGCCCTGAAAATTCTAGAACTCACTATGCAACCCAGTTTGGCTATTATCTTGCAGTACTCAATCTGAATTACAGACACAATCTACCACACTCAGCTTCAATTCATCATTCCGAAATAAGAAATATTAATCATACAATTGGTGTTTCAGAAAAATACAGATTTAGAAATGAAAATGCAGTCATCTTCGGCACCTTTTAGGCAGAAATCTAAACTTTGTCTCTGCAAAATATTTTCCATTCTGTTTCTGTGATACAATATGCAATCAGTGATTGTGTCAAACACATGGCAAAGAGGTTTCAGAATTGCAATAAATTTACCAATCCATTGCATTTTGACGAATAAAAGCGGTTAACCGAGGCCCCAACATGGGCTTGATGACAAGATGCCAAATGGCAAGTTTCTGAGTTCAGTTTCTAAGACCTGCCAGAATTGCTCATTCTTCAGGCTGCACATTCATCAGCTCACCTTCATGCCTTTAAGGAACATAAATAACCAACAGAGTAGGCTGGAAGCTCATAGTGGACCAGTGCTTCCAGTATGGGAGGGAACCAAACAGATTCTTGACGACAGCCTTGTGAAACTTCAATCCTATCAATTCCATCTGAATATCTGTGATAATGACGAATTACGAGTAAGATGCATTCTTATGCTTCTATACCTGCTGAACTGTGGAAAGTTGTTCCGGGCAGTAGAGAAAATGAAATGTAAACGGCACTTTTCTTTTACTCAGCTCACACAGTCAGCTGCCTGATAACTCTTAGTTCTTCCCCAATCCCTCACAAATTCTGCAGCTCCAAACAGCTATTTTTCTTCATTTATTATTTTCTTATTAAAGCTTATGCATGCCTTGTAATTTTTGTACATTTTGTTCTGCACGTTCTAACCTGAGGCTATAGATATGTTTAGGTTCACTTTGGGTGCTAACAAATTACCACAAATTTACTGTCTCAGGTCAACAATCATGCACTCTTCTACAATCATTAATCTGGGATCGATTTCTCCAGAGTAAAACCACAAGATCCTCAGGCAGCCCCCCCCTCAGGAAATCTCTTCTTGAATGATTCTCTCAGCATCTTTATGCTTTCTATGACTGTGCATTGTGCTTGTTTCCACCTGTTTTCAGAGAACACCATTCTGTCTCTGCCTCTTTCATTCTATTGTATTTTTGTCTCCCGATACTTTCTGTGTCCAGCTGTACAAGGGCTGCTTTTATTTTATTGTGTTATCTAGGTTATCTTCTTTTAGAACACATTTATTTAAATCTTCAAAGTTCCCCCCCCCCCGCCAATGAACACTCATTGGTACATTCGAGGAAATGATGACAGGCCTATTGAGAAGATGGACAATTTAGAATCATGTTATTCAAATTAGCATGGTATTTGGGCAGAATGTTTCCTTTCTTGTCTATGTCAACATGATGAAAGAAACAGGTCTTTTCATGGGTGAGGTAGTCCAGATCATTTTGTCACTACCACATCTCTCATTTCATAATCTATTTCCCTACATGTCTCCCATGCTCTACCATATTGGATTGGTTGCAGTGTCTTAAATACAGTAACGATAGCGTACTCGCTGGGCTTTGGCTTTACCATTGTTTATGTCTAGTGTATTCTCAGTGATTTCAGAGAAACTCACATTCTCCCTCTATTAAGATATCTTTGAAAAGCTAATTCCTCATTGAGGCATTTCTAGTGCACAATTAAAAGCAATATTCTCCATGGAGACATTCTCTAGCTCCATGCACATCTTCATGGTATGTTTTATTTCGTTTGTTTTTGGGTAGCAAATGCACCTCGCAGAATGCATTTGCTAATGATCTATCCCTCAAACTAGGAAATAGATAGCTTGCCTTAAATGAAATATCTTTGATATCTGTTATGATAATTTAGTGTATTATCAGAAATTAGTAGATATATTTAAAGGAAGCAATGGAAGTTTGCAGTGGGTTTCCAAACATCAAGTTATCTAAAGGCCTATTTAGAAGGCATTGCATGGCTATTTCGGTGAATCAATCAGTTCATAGTAATATTTGTAACCCTCATATAAGAAAAATTGATGACAAATCCATAGTATAATGTTTCACAGAGATAACGTGGCATACTTAAGTAGCATAACTAAGAGAAAACAGCCACATTCAAAAACTGTTGTATTATACCTAACTTTGAACTGAAGAATTTTGACTGCCCCCAAATAAAATGTAATTGCACTACCTCCCTTATCCCAGGTTTCTACTTATTCGTGCCAGACAGTTCATTATTTCTTTAACAACAGAGCTCTTTAAAGAGCTTCAGGAATCCAGAGTTACACAATATGCAACAAAACCATCCTTGAAAGTCTGAAGATACCAAAGTAATTATTAGCAATTACTCTGAAGCCAAGTTGTACAGAAATGTAGGTCAAGGCAGGACTTGGGCTTTTGTATAGGTTTATTGAAGTTAAAGAACTATTTTAAAATATAAGTTGATTAGCAAAACAACTTTGTACCCCATAAATACATTATCTTAACAAGAATGTGAGACACAATTACTTTTTGCAAACATGAAGGAAAACTGTTTTTTTAAAACAAGTTACTACTTCCTGTAAGAGCAAATATAGAATACCACTTTGACCTTTATTTCCCAAACTCTGCTGTACATAAAAAGGGAAAATAAAATATTGTATTTTGAAAGAGTGTCCTAAGGGAACTGCTGAGAATGCCATTACTATATTATTGAAAATTACCTACATAATTGGTATTATATAGAGAATATCCCTCAGGGAGGTGCAGAAGATTACCTTTATCTTCTAAACGGAATGTTTATTTCTTAGAAGACCTTGCAAATACCAAGAATTTGGTTCATTAACCCACATCTCTGCAAGACAAATTCTATAAAGTGATAAATACATTAGTTTTGGTAAATTCTATAAAACATGACAGAGACTTATACAATGTTTATTGTTCATCTTATGACAAATTATTGATTGGCTATTTTTTGATGAAGGAACAGATCCACCTCTTAGTAGATTGATTATTACTCTCAAACATTCAGTAGAAATAATGTTGCAAGATTTCTCAGAGAAAAGTTCTTAGACTTCTATACTATAATGCACATGAAACACCATTGTTTTTCTGAGATGAGAAGTTGTTGCAAATTTAGCCTGTTTTAAAATTTTATCAAAACTACACACGTAGCAGATATCAATGGGTTGTGGAGAGACTCACTCCAGTGTATAAAGCTACATCTCAGTTTCTACATCTATAGATCATGGAACACCACTGAAGAGAGCATTGAAAGGTTAGAAGAGCCAGAGTTCCAGGAAGTCTGTTGTAAAACTGTCTTTTCTAGAAGTAGCTGTGTAAAGAAGACGGGAATAAAAGCAATATCATTTGCCATGTTAACAAGTTCGATGGCTATTCCTGGTTGTCAACTTGACTGCATCTGTAATTAATTAAGTCTTAAATAGATGGGTAGGGGCTGGAGAGATGGCTCAGAGGTTAAGAGCACTGACTGCTCTTCCAGAGGTCCTGAGTTCAATTCCCAGCAACCACATGGTGGCTCACAGCCATCTGTAATGAGATCTGGTGCCCTCTTCTGGCATGCAAGCATACATGGAAGGAATGTTGTATACATAATAAATAAATAAATTTAAAAAAAAAATTAAAAAAAAAATTAGATGGGTACGCCTGTGGGGAGTTTTTTTTTTTTTTAATTCCCCCACTTGAAATGGAAAGATCTATCTTTAATCTGGATCTTTTGAGGTGTGAAAAAACACCTTTAGTCTGGGTCACCCCTTCAGGTGGGGGCCTATGTAAGAGTATGGAAGAAAGAAGCTCTCTCTCTCCTTACTTGCCTTCACTGGGGCTGGCAAGTTTATTGTTCCACTGTCATACTTCTTTGAGCTTACGCTGAGGACCAGCTAAGACATCTAACCTTATGAACTGATTCTTTTACTTTCTACTGGTAGACAGCGATCATTGGCCCAGCTGAACCACATCTCCTACACACACACACACTTAAATATGTTCTCAGCCTTGGACCATTATACACAGAAACAATAAAAATGAATTCAGGTGGCTGGAGATTACATATGTCCAAAGTACAAATGAAGCTCCATTTCCCCAAATTCCAAAAGGTAGTCTGAATATCTAGAAATGGACTCAACCTGGACTCAACCTGGACAACAGGAGGATTTCGGGCCCTTAAGTGAATGTCTGCTTTCCTCATAAACTTGTGATGCTGCTTCCCTTTTACCAAAAGAAATAATTTCCTTTATCACTGCCAGATGGCACAAATGGCTATGTGGTGTGCCCATTCGCATACCAAATACATGTTGGCCTCCAGCGTAGTTCAGTATCACAAATACCTGTTAAACATTTGGAAGTCCATGCTCGTATTATCATTTTTCTCACCGCCTCTCATCCTCTAAACTCGATTTAGCACATGGAGTTCCTTTCCCAGCTACTCATTCTCCTTAAACCCTGCTATTTTGGCATGATCTCCCTCTCTTGGTCTCTTTCCCCCTTCCCCCACTTTCTCTCTATTTTTCTCTTCATTCTTGCTTTTCTGATAGCCATAGTCTGTCTGTTTTCTCTTTCTGCCTCGGACTGTTCTCTCTTATATCTATAGTAAATCCATCCCCTTAAAAATATAAAGATATACAGATATGATCATGTCGTCAGTCACACATGCACACACACACATGCATGTAACAAAAATAAAGAAAAAGAGACTATCAACTTGGGAATAGAGGGATCGTGGGAGGGGCTGAATGGAGGGTACATAGAAAATCTGATAGAAGGAAAGGGATTAGGAAATGCTACCTAATTCTGTTTCTTTAAAACCATATTAAAATTTTAAAAATCTCTTCAAATGACAAAATATATATGGAAGTATTTGAGGTTAACATATCTTAGTAAGTGTAAACAAATTTGAAGGAAACTGATAATAATTTCTATATCTAGGAATAAATTATTTGGTAAGCGTATTTTTTTTTAATTCTGAGGCATTGCCTAGCTGCTACTTTTTGGTTATTTCAATAACTTCTGAGGAGTTATAAATAATCACATTTACTTCCTATCTAAGTCTGTTCACTCTTTACACTAAATATGTTCTTATTTTCCAGTATGTATTATTAAAATGACTCATCTCTTGGGCATAATTGCTGGTTGATTACTATGGTAATTTCACTAATGGCACAATTTTATTGACCAATATGTTATGCATTTCTCTTTGGGAGAGTATCTATACTTCAATGGGAGACTTGTAGAGATGCTTGAACATAAACACACAAATGCTTGAGGCAGATGGCAGATGAATGTGATTCTGAGCCACAGAAAATTTGAAGTAATTTTCAGTTCGCCGTGTAAAAATATGGCTCCCCAGTAGTCAGAATTTGTGCATCTTCCAGCAACTCTAACCTCCCCTCCCCAGGAAAGATAGGAAGAGCGAAAACACTAACTGATAAGAACTTACTAAAGGAACATCAGGTACTGATAAAGGAAAAAGGTCCATAAACCCCAGGACTGACAGATTGAGGGAGGGTGAGAAGCTCTTCAAGCCTCCAAAGAACTAAACAACCAATCAGAAAACCAGATCATAAAGCAGTAAGATAAGAAGATAATGTACAGTGTGAAGGGAACCTATAAGCTGACCGGCCTCGAGTCCTTCTTGCCTTTCTCATCCCTCATAGTCACTGTATTGTGCTCCAGGGCTCTATAGCCAAATTAGCAGTGAAAGGATAGAAATATTAATAACTGTGATTTGATCAGCAAAATTGTCAACATGTATTATCTTACAATTGAGCCTCGTAATGATGGCCACACAAAGGCAAATAATGAATTAACATCAAGAAAAATGCAGGATATTTTTGTTTCTTTACAAATTAATTTACATGAAACTTGTCATTTCCCTCCCTCTCTGGTTTTCCCTCAATGACCTGAACCAAGACTTTAGCCAGGGGAAGCAGGCTAACTTACGCTCTACAGTTAAGCAGGGCCAGCGAACCCCATTCATTTCCTTTAGCATAATGCTCCACCTGGAATGCAAACTTTGAAACCCTAATACACATACACACACACACACACACACACATACACACACACACACAAACACCTTAGACACAAGTGATCCAAAATGATGTGTATAACTTGGAAACCGACAGGTAGTACATAGATGAAAATGATAGGCAAATAAATCATTAGTTTAAGAAGTAAAACAAAATAGATTTAGATTTTCAGAGTAGCCTTCTGCCTTTATGTAAAGTATGCTGTTAAAAGATGATCTAGACATGGTGGCACACACCTTTCATCCAAGCACTTCAGAGGCAGAGGCAGGCAGATCTATGAGTTTGAGGGCAGCCTGGTCTGTATAGTGAGTTCTAAGAGAAACAGGTTTACATAAAAAGAGCCTGTCAAAATATCACTATGAAAAAATGGATGAAATGTCCCATTTTCTTTCAGAAATATTTTTAAATTATAGAAATTATTCATTTATTTAGTCAGCAATTATTACTCTGTCTTTATAGACCAAGATTTTTTTCCTATAAATGTTCGATCATATAAAAATGGTATAAAATCCTGTGATTTTATGTTGAGTTATTTAATTGTTCCCTATTATTCAGTCTATCACATGAGTTTCTCCTGGCCAAATATTACCAATAGTGTGTAGAATAACATTTTGTTTCTCTCTAATATAAACAAACTGTATCATGAACCTGTATTTTTAATTCATGTAGCTGTCAAAGATTCCAAGATCTCCAGGTCACTTGGGTGAACATTTTGTGGCTCTGGTAATGTGGCACTGAAGAATCAGCCATGATTAACAAAATACCAGAACCGTTGGAGTGAAAACTTTGCAATTCTGGACTATTGATACTGGTTGGTTGGGGCTGAGAAATAAGCAGTGATTAACAAGACACCAGCATCACTGAGGTACAATCGTCTGGGAGATGTTTCCTGAGAGTCAGCACACAGAAGCTGTGTTCCAGAGACAGCCAAGGTTGTACCTCACACTGCCAACTTCATAATGGAAGAGTCACCCAAATGGTTCCGGTTTTGAAGAAATAAAGGGGTCATGGAAAAAAAATGAAGCTTGGCATTTTGTGTCAGGACTGGAGTCCCTGAAGAAAACCCCAAAGAGTCTATTGATGAAAGTACAGTCCAGCTACAGCAGAAGACTCCAAGTTTTGGAGATGTCAGTACCATGGGATGACCACCACCAGCAGCAACAAGGAAGTAGAGTTAGTCAGATCTAGAAGAGAAGCTGAGTAGACTCCAGAAGGTGAAGCCCAAGCTCTTTGGAGGAGCCCAGATAAGTGGGCCCAGACATCAGACATGCTGTTATTTACCCTGTGGGGAGTTTGGTTTTCCTTTGATCTGACTGTGACTCTGCCCTGGTTCTTCCCTCTTGAAATAAGGAAATATTCATGTATTTTTGATTTTACAAGAGCCCACAGTTCAGCAATTGATTCTTAAAAGAGGTTTTAAAAGAGACTTTGAATTTTTGAAGAGATCCCATTTTACAGTGTTTGAATTTGTAAAGACTGTGGCATTTTCACAGTTTGTAGAATGTTTTAGACTGTGATGTTGATGTCAATGTGTGGTCTTAGAGATGGCCAAGAAAAGAAATATTATGACTGAAGAGTGATATGTTTATTGGTCAAAATTTTACAAGGGGTTAATTGTCCTGGTTAGTTTTATGCCACCTTTTACAAACTAGAACCGTTTGAAAGCAAGGAACCTCAACTGAGAAAATACCCCCATAAACTCCAGCTGTAAAGTGTTTTCTTAATTAGTGATTAATAGGGGAGGGCCATCTCATTGTAGGTAGTATTATCTCCGGGGGGTAGTGTTTTGGTGGTTCTGGCTTCTATAAAAGAGCAGACTGAGTAAGCCATGGTGAGCAAACCAGTAAGCAGCATCCCTCCATGGCCACTGCATCAGCTCCTGCCTCCAGGTTCCTTTCCTCTTTGAGTTCCTATCCTGACTTTCTTCAAAGGTGGATTGCAGTGTGAAAATATAAAGTAAATAAACCCTTTCCTCCACAAAAAAAAAAGAAAGAAATTTGACAGGATTTATGAAGTTAAACTTTATAGAACAATTGGTTTGATGCTAGTTAAAAAATAATGGCCAACATATTTTTAACCTGATTAAAATGTTCTCTCCTTCACCACAGAATATAAAGAGACAGCAGCATATATTACCATGTTGTAAATGACAAGTTAGTTTGAGATACAGCATTGAATCATTTGTGAAAATACCTTTCTCTTTGTTTGAAGACCTATGTGTCAGTGTTTATGTGTGCATATACCTATCTGTAAAAAAAAAAATCCTTATCAATATACATGTAACATACATATAACTAAGCAGAAGCACACACATATATCATTGGCATACTGCTAACAATATATAAATAGTAACATTGTTTTGATTAAAGTATCGACATGTGTGTATGTCTCAGTTGTATTCTCCAAGTCTCCTTTAACTAAATATGACAGATTCGGTAGAAGATAAAGTGCTAGGATCAGATCATTGCAGTAGCTTGAGAATATTCCCTTTAAGCATTGCCCCGAGACCAAGTTCTTTCCCTTTCAGAATGCTGTTTGCTAAATCAAAAGCCTGGTTTCTTGGTGATTACTGCCACTACCCAATAAAATGTATTCTCCTGTATTGAATATGCTATACACACTTCAGCAATGCATAAGACATATACCTGACATTGCTGACAATCCTGCCTGATTGCAAACGTGAATGGAACTATAAAGAAATACTTGGGATTACAACTTGTCAAAGACATGAGTCAGGTAACATACCAAAGTTCCCCGCAGATACCCTGCCAGTATATTGCTTTATGTGTTATAAAAAAATTAATGATTTTTTTAAATCAGTTTATTAGCAAGGGCAAGACAGTTTTATTAAATCTTGCTAAAAATAAAATGGAAACGGCAATAGCAAATGATGCTTTCGTGATACCAAGGGCAGATTTTTATGGGTGGTATCCAGTGGATAAACTCAGATAAGGATCAGTGTAATATTAAACAATTTTGTGCTTATGTTAAACGTATTTGTCGAGTAATCATCAGTGTTCTTTTAGGCATTGCTGTACGAATCTTCTCTGTCAATCTGAGCTGTATTGAGGTCATGTTGCATTTGGTCGATTCAAGAAACTGAAAATTGTTCCCACGTGTTTGATTCAAGTAGTCACTGTAGCTGAAGAGGTAGTGATTTTCACAAGTAGAGAGCACTTGTTTCAAAACAAAAAAGCAAAAATCAGAGTTCTCTATAGCAGCTAATCCCCCCACCAAATGATTAAGCCCTATTTGTGTTTTCTGAACTCCACAATTTGAAATTGCTTTTTACTGTTGCCCTTTGTGGGCAACTTAAAGTTTCCTCCCCATAGCTCATGTGGAATAGATGTGTCTTTCTTCCTGCTGATTCTTTGTTTTTTTCACTTGTACAGCAAGAGCCTGCTGAACTTAGCTTCAAAACCAATGGCCTAGAAATACTCTAGGCCAGCATTGTAAAGGTCTCACTAACTTTATCAAACTTAAATTATGAGTGAAAGTGAAAATATGTGAGCAAGGGAGGCATGACTGTTACTGTCCGAAAGTGAAGGCAACCTAATGACACGTTATTTTGCTGTTTCGCTAAAAGACCCGCTAGATCTACACTTGCGTGTTTCTTTTCTTCTTTTATTTCCAGCTATAAAAAAGCATTCTGAGTTCACAGTATCAAAATCCCTTGAAGGACATCTAGGTTGTTTCCAGGTTCTGGCAATTACAAACAATGCTGCTATGAACATAGTTGAGCATATACTTTTGTTGTATGTTTGGGCATCTCTTGGGTATATTCCCAATAGTGGTATTGCTGGGTCAAGAGGTAGGTTGAACCCGACTTTCCTGAGAAACCGCCACACTGCTTTCCAAAGTGGTTGCACAAGTTTGCATTCCCACCAGCAATGGATGAGAGTGCCCCTTTCTCCACAACCTCTCCAGCAGAGGCTATCATTGGTGTTTTTGATTTTAGCCATTCTGACCGGTGTAAGATGGTATCTTAATGTTGTCTTGATTTGCATTTCCCTGATTGCTAAGGAAGTTGAGCATGATCTTAAGTGACTTTTGGCCATTTGAACTCCCCCTGAATATTAACCTTCATCAGGCGATGAAAGAAGACAGAGACAGAGACCAACATTGGAGCACTGGACTGAAGTCTCACGATCCAAAGGAGGAGCAGAAGGAGAGTGAGCACGAGCAAGGAACTCAGGACGGCGAGTGGTGCACCCACACACTGAGGCAATGGGGATGATCTATTGGGAACTCACCAAGGCCAGCTGGCCGGGGACTGAAAAAGCATGGGACAAAACCGGTCTCGCTGAACATAATGGACAATGAGGACTACTGAGAACTGAAGAACAATGGCAATGGGTTCTTGATCCTATTGCATGTAATGGCTATGTGGGAGCCCAGGTAGTTTGGATGCTCACCTTAATAGACCTGGATGGAGGTGGGTGGTCCTTGGACCTCCCACAGGGCAGAGAAACCTGCTTGCTCTTTGGGCTGAGGAGGAAGAAAGACTTGATTGGGGGAGGGGGAGGGAATGGGAGGTGGTGGCGGGGAAGAGGCAGAAATCTTTAATAATTAAATTAATTAATTAATAAAAAAATCAGCAAGAAAAAAAAAATCCCTACGAGCTAAAAGACGTGAATGAAAATGAGCCAAGCCAATCCATTTTTCCTGGTTTATCTCAATGACAGATGTAAAATCACCTATGATCATTTTGGCTGAGCCGATCAGTACCAATTGTGGAAATGACCACAGTTCAGCTTGTCACATATTTACTGCCTAACTATGTAAACACGTTCATCAAAACCCGACATGGTAAAGTTCAACCTGAGTGGCAGCACTTAGGGAAGCAATTGGGACAGGGTAGCAGCCTGGATGTGAGAGAAGCCAGCACTCTATCCTTGTTAAAGATTGACCACCTTGCCCTGACATTTCTTTTCTCAAGCCATCTGGTCTGTTGGTCTCAGTAGAGAGCAAGGCACAGATCACATTTGCTTCCTGTGTTTACTTAGCTACCTACTCTTGGTGACTGCCTGATAGAATCCTCATCAATTCAAAAGCCTGTATGTTCAGATATGAAAATTGGCTATTTGGACATGGAAATTATAGTCTAAGGGAAGAAACATGGCTTTTTTCTGAAGCAGATTCAATTATTTCAAAGTGTAGACACTATAATTTCATTGGTACATGCCTATCTGTTTATCGCCAAGCTTTCCTAACGAAATCAGAAATATGAGAAAGCCCTATGCCTTTTCAGCCTAGATCAATTACGAACATCTCTATACTAATATTTTCTCATTTAATTCTGATGATTCCAAACAAACTCAACAGGAAAAAATTTTCTTTGAATTGTTTTACATTCTAACTTTCTACTTTTAAAAGAAAAATGCAGTTTTAGCGGGGCTATTAAGTAGGATTAGGAGAAAAAGAACTCTGTCTCCTAGTGTTAAGATATTCAGTGTTTCCCTTTCTTGACAAGAATAACAGTATAGATGTTAATTATGATACACAGAAGTACTCCTCAAGACATGAAAAGTTCACGGCCTCTGTACCTCTGGCCTCTTCTGGGTTTGATGACTCACTCATGTGGGAGAACAAGAAAATGGATCTTACACAAGCATTTCAGATAAGAATATTCCCACCTTCTACACAGTCTCAGAACATTTGGTTTTAATTCGAAAGTGAACTCCAGGAATGAACTGTTCTGGCATTTCTGTTAAAACCAAATTTGTAGATGCACTTAAGTCAAATACTTTCACTTTCGCTGGATGAGCTGAATTGTTAGGAATTAATTCCAGAACAGTGACTCATTTAAAGGCAACCAGGACCTGAAGCATACGTGTGTACCCTACTCTAACCACAATTTCACAGCAGTGAGATAAATAAGGAACAAAACATGATCACTTAAGATGCCAAGAGTTGCTTGGTTTTCAGCTAAGGAGGTCAAGAGATAAACACTTTTTTGCTCCGCTTTTGTATTTGGAAATACAGTTTCTAAAAATCAAGTTTTATGGGTAGCACGGAGGGTTTTCTTACAATAAACTTGTCTTTAAAAACTTTTGTCCTTTTATTGGTTTTGTTTTGCTTTCAAGCTTACTATGTTAAACCCCATGGTAACATCACATCTTGAATAGGTTTTGAAGTGAGTGCTTCTGGTAAGTCTCAGTTACAGTCAAATCCACCCTTCAAACTCACACAACATGTCAAAATGCTTGCAGTTTTAGAAGTGGGAGACAAGATGCAGCATTATACTCTAGAAGGCACACCCCCATTAACCCTATGGAAAGGATCAGCAAAATCGCATGACTCCTTGTGTGCATGTATGTGTGTGAGTGTGGTAAATGTATGTATCTCTGTGTGAGTGTATATTCATATGTGTGTATGGTGTGTATGTATGTGTCTCTGTGTGTGTATCTATGTGTCAGTGTGTCTATGTATGTGTGTGTGTGAGTGAGTGTGTGCAGCTCAGAGGTCAGTCGTTCATCATTTCTTAGGTGCTTTCTACCTTTGCTTTGGAAGACAGGCTGTCTTACTGACAAGCACACTAAACAATGAGGCAAGGCTGGCTGTGCAGATAGACCTTTGGCTCTTCCCATCTCTGCCTCTTCTGGGAGAGTAAAGTAAGTGTGTGATTCCATGCCCAGGTTTATACATAGGTGAAGGGATTGAACTCAGCACCTCATGTTAAACAGTAAGCACTTTACCCAGTGAACTCTCCTCAGTTCCCCACATCAACTGTTTTAAAAGTCCCTCTCCTCCACAATCTTGGTAGAGTAAACTTAGTTGATATATAATCATTTAAACACACATAGAAACATATGATATAACATGACTCTTTGAAATGTGATCTACGCATTCTTAATCAGCTTCATGCTGCTGTCATTTTACATTATCTAATGAAGGACTCTGGAGGAGGAAAAACAAGACTGAGCAAAGAGTCTTACAAAGGAAGGCCAGCTTTAGACTCTTGAAATCCTATCATGCTTGGTTGTGCTTTGTGATATGAAAGGACAATATGCTGGCACTCAGAACGCATGGCCCACTCCACAGGTCTGTCGTGTTTCTTCTCTCTGAATAGGAAAATGGGTCAGCGTATTGGTGATTATTGTAGATTAGAGGAGCTGTGGGAGAACTATATAAGACAACAGCACATCTCATATAACCCCATTCCTGTCACTAGAGATGGTGGGTTCAGATAGATAAAGGGATTTGGCAAAGGTCACACACCTATTTAGATCTAAGCCAGGATTTAGAGAAAACAGCTTCTGGCTGCTACATTTTTATATTTGACACGTGAAATGAATTTTAGCTTAATAATAGACGTCAAAGTAAGCATTCCCAGAGTAAAATATACCCCTAGGTAACAAGTCTAAAGGTTTTGTGGACAGAGGCAGACACTGGTCTTTCTATGTATCAAAAATGCTTGTGAAGATAGATTAACATGAATGTTAAGGAGACAAGAGAAAGATTAATGAAAAGCAAGGTATCACAGAAATTCAATTTTCCCAAGCAAACAGAATAATTAAGCAACTTTATAATAAAGAAATACACAGTGTATAAATTGGAATTACCCAGATAATTTGTTAGTATAAAACGACAGGTGGTTGAAAGGTTCAAATACATCTATGATACATACATCTGGGACTTACATTGACATGGTGGAGGCATGCCCAGAAGCCACAATTTTCTTAAGAGGAAAGTTAGTGTTTGTGTTAACTTAAATTCTGTCAGTCTATCACACTGTTAAGAGCAGACAAGATTGTTTTTTTGATTTTTTTTGTGTGTGTATGTGTATGAGTAATATAGCTTTTAAAATCTTTATTTTTGTTATTCAATAACTCACATAAAAATGTAACTGAGAACAATCATCATGCATCTGCATTTATACATAGTATGAGTTTTCTGTATAACTACTCCTATCACTTATTAGGGTATCAAGTGTGCAGTCAACCCCATTTAATAACTAATTCAACCCTGGTCACAGTTATTAAACCTAATGTTTCTGGTCAGTACTGACAAATACAGATAGTTAAAAAAAGTGTAGAGAGAAAAAGTCACTGAATTAGCCTAGCTTCATGATTCTGTGTCCATGGATTTTTACTGAATTAGAATGTAACAGCACTAAGCTTATATTCATTACCGTTTCAATGAAGCAAAAACTGGCAGGTCTTCTCCTGTCCCCTATTCAGAAAGCTGACAGCTACTATGGCTTACTTTTTCCTTGTAACACATCTCAAGGTCATGGATCCTCTTTACTCTCTTTCAAATCTATATCCAGTCTGGTAGTTTTACGTCCTGAAAACTCTTAAAACCTTGTTTAACCGGCTAGCACATCCCATATTTTCAGCCACTATACCGTAAATGGCATGATAAATACAAATAAGCTTTCCTTCTCACTTTAAGTCTTCTTGTAATTTTAACAGGAATAAATGAAAACAAAATGTCTACAATTGCTGATTCTTTACTAGCATATGTAACCTCACAAATGTACTCTTCATGTGCATTCCCTCGTGGTTCGACTTTCTCAATTACTAACACATCGAGATTAAGAATATTACAATCTTCATTATAACAACAGACATACATTTGTACATCACAGATGCAAAATGCACTTAACTCATAATCACACCCCTTCAAGTAAAATTCATGGCAAAATCTTTAAACTGTGTCCAATTCTAAAACTGCAGATTAGAAATCAATATATCAAATTTGTGCAAAAAATAAGCTTAAAGTAAAAAAAGACCAAAGTGTCTCTCCTCCACCCAGCCTAAGGACAGGGCCTCACATTCAGATCTGCATTTCTTTTCCAAACATCCGCAGAAACCTCAAATGGATTCCTTTTCTTCATAATCTTACCTTAATATAATTACCTTCCTAATTCTTAGGACTTTTTGTTTTTATATAAATTTTGTATAATGCCCACTCCTATGAGGCCTCCTTAAATAAAACTTGCACTAATCGCAGCAACATAGAGTTCTGAGGTGAAAGGAGAATGTGCTTGATTTTGATGCTAAGGAGAACAGTTCCTTTGCATGTGGCCAGACTGGTGTGTATACATTTAGGGGGTTTAGGGTACTCTGGATATTTTTGCTAATGTAAATATCTTGCACTCCACCTTGAAGGTAAAGTACCACAATTTGCACTTGGGAAAAATGCAGGCAGCAGATTATGATTTCTTAAGCTGCTTCATTTTAGTTGGCTTTGAAGGAGATCTCTTCCCTGAATAGACACATCACGGAACTTTGAAAAGTGAAAGTCCATAGCTGGTTCTGATGTTTGTATTACTAAGCATCCCTCCCTCTCTTTTCTGCATGTGCCAAACTGTGTCACACTTCTCAACGTAGGCCTGGGTGTAACATAAAATTTTATAATATAAAGCTATAAAATATAGCTGTATAAGAGCGTGGTTTTGACCACCCAGGTCAAATACCATGCAGTAATAAGTAGTAGACACTGGTGGTTTTAGATAATCTGTTCTTAAATTCTTCCACTACATAATTGTGCAGTGTGATACCTAAATCATTAGAAGGCTATTGGAAGCATCAAAATAAACTAGATATGACTGTATGATCATTCTAAATTTAAATTAAAGGCATTAGCCAGTGCATTCAGATTTTAATAACCCATCTTCCTCAACCATGAATCCTAAACAACTTTAATTTTATTTATTCTTATGTCATTAATCTCACCAGAACTATTTGTATTTCTCTGAAGTTCAAGAAACTGGTTTGTATCATCTGACATCTAATTAATAAGCCTTTAGTTACTTATTAAAGATCAATGCTAAGAACATAAATAAAATATCATTGACCCTTCAAAGATCCCATTAGGCATTAAAAATAGATGTAGGGTACTTTATAATTAGTTGTTGAATAAAGTCTATCAGTCATTTTTTAATCTGCTTAGTTTTGTTCTCATCAAAGACAAATATTTCATCCCTCTAAAACAATTTTTCAGGCATTGAATTAAATGTTTTACCAAATTATTATCATTTATTACTTTATCCTCTGCTTTACAAAATTACAGAAATTGATTAAGACTATTTTTCATATGTACAATCTGTGGTCTATGGTTTAAAGAGGACTTGTCATTTAAGCCCATGAATACCTTGTTAATCAGAAGACAAATATTATGAATATGGGAAATCACTTAGAGCTATGGTAATGCCAATATGTCAAATGAGTCAATAGTTACAGTAGCAAGATAATACGTCATACATTTTATTTAACTTTTTAAATGATTTTATTTATTTAACTTTTTAATGATTTTATTTAACTTTTCATACAGAAGTTACAGGGATTTGACCTCATTGTCTTTCAGAGCTATTCTGAACAGCCTTTTTTTCTGTTAAATTTTCAGATGTCCTGTATAAGAATTGATGTGTATACATTCATGGTCTTGAGAACCAGGCAATAGTATAAATTATTTTGAAATGATCCCTGTTAATGCAAAAAGTCCTCTAACTGGATAGAAGACAGCTGTTGAATGTGACAACCATGACTTATAGTAATAGTAAAAATAAGCACTTTAGGGTTTTAATATGATACAAGCAAAATAAGAATTTTCCCCACATTTCAAAGGTATTGAGTTAAGCTTTAGAGAACACTTCCCTAGAGACTTGCCCTAACATGTGAATATAGATTTTAAAAATAAAGTTAACCTCCAAAGTACCATGTATTTTTTTCTGTGAATTACAAAATTAAAGAATAGATATTGTGATCTATGAGATTTCAGTTAACCATCTTAATATATTATTTTTCTTTTCAAAATGTTTCTCTGAGTTTATTCATTGTATGTGTTATTGTACACAATGTCACTTCCTAATGTCTTTCTTTATTTTGTATCAAGAATAATATTTTTGGAAAGAAATTTATTTGGGGGTAATTTTGGAGATATCTCAGTGGGTAAAGTGCTTGCTACAAACTCCTGACAAAGGAGTTGGTATTCCTAGAATTTATGTAAATGCTAGATGTCAGCAGTGAATGCTCTTCTGTAATCTCAGAACTCAGAAAGTAGAGTCAGGTATATGCTCTCCCCCCCGCACACACACACCCAGTGGGCACCAATCAAGAAAGACACCCAACATCTTCTTTACTATGCATGAATATCTGTGCCTCCACACACATGACTTCACCCATCTGCAGGTATACATGCACACACATCCATATATATGCAAAATAGGGAAGAAGTATAATTTCAACTTTATCTTATCGATTGGTATTTAGGAAATTGCTGTTATAAAAGAAAAAATAGTGAGTCATCACAAGACATTGCTAAAAAATGATAGGTTCTTCTACAAATGAAAATTGTGTAGTTTCTGTACATTTGTATTTAATTTTCAGTCAAGGATTTTAGTCACAATTGTCTGTGTGAATAAATGACTGACGGGCAACTCTGCTTAACATTATTTTGAGTTCAGGGAAGATGTAGGAAAACTATTTTGAACAGGTTAGAAACAAATTTCTATCTAAAAATATAGTGCTGCTCAGTCTTTGAAAACTCTGATTTAATTTCAGCCAGGGCTTCCACCTTCCTTCACCATCCCATTTAATAGTGTGTTACCTAAGAGAGTCTATGGTGAGTGTCTCTCAGTTTTCTTATTTCGTGAGACAGTATATCACAACAAAGACAATGTTCCCAGTTGATGAAGTGCACTGTGACTCACTGACTCATTATACCCTCTAATATTTTCCACTGTGTAAAGAATGTTTTCTGTATTTATTATTGTAAGTTATTCTCTCTCTCTCTCTCTCTCTCTCTCTCTCTCTCTATATATATATATATATATATATATATAACTTTTTGTTAAATATAGAAAGTTATTCTATAATATATATATATATATATATGTTTTTGAGTGTACATGCTTGCATGTGGTGGTGTATTGTGTCTGTGTGTGTGTGTGTGTGTGTGTGTGAGAGAGAGAGAGAGAGAGAGAGAGAGAGAGAGAGAGCGCTGAAAAGACTGTGCTCTCGTCTTCACCACCTAAGAACCTAGGTATCAAAAAATCAGGACATAAGCATGGCAGAGATTACCTATACCCAATGAGTTATCTCACTAGCTGTGGGTTTTCAATATAATGTGACCACTTTCTTACCTTTGTTATTCAAAATAATTCTTGTTTTTCTTCAGCTCAAAATAGTGACTGTTTGTGTGTAGAAGTTGTATGGGGATGCAAATGAAAGGAAGCAAGATGAATCAAAAGTATCACAGGAGAGATCTTATTGAAATCACTAAAGAAAATTTTGAAATTTTTTTTTAGTGAAGTTAACCAAAATTTGTGGAAGCAAAGCAGGTATTTCTTATTATATGAAATTACATTTCTAAGAAGAAAAAATACGTATAACTTTACAGGCATCTATAGTGAAAACATATGGTGGTTGTTCTGAATATAAACATTTTATTAAGCACTTAAACTGCATCTTTCAGTGCTAATTAAATGAATTTAACCCAATTAGAGGATTGAAACACGTTGTAAGTGCTCAACAAGGCTGCCGAAAAAATAATGCACTCCGTCTCCCAGTTCCCTCACAAGATCCTTGCACAGGGAAGGAACCAGATATAAGTCTGCCGCCGCTGCTTATTTTGATCGCTTCTCTTCGCTATGCTTTGTTCTTGAAAATAGCCTCCAGTTCAATAGCTTGGATCTGGATGTTTATCCAGGATGCTTGCTAATCCACCGAGTAATTGCTCACAGGGCCCCATTTTACAAAATGAAAACTAGCAAAACTTCAAGGGAGGAGATCTTCTGTTTCCTGCTGATCCAGTGGCATACATAGAAGCACTTGTCCTTACAAATGTCTGTCTCAGCATGTCCCGCAGCAAGCAAGATTCAGCCCCCACCAGAAACTCTTGCCTGTGTTGCATATTCACCCTGTCTCAGACACTTACTCTTCCTGCCAATATCTACTCCCACTGTGCTTCAACTAGAGCCCACTGGACAGATTTGGTACAAGGCCTTGGGTTAGTTTTCTGTCCCACTCCTCCACTAAGATAAAAGAGGAGAAAAGCATGATTTTGAAAAATATCGTACAGCAAATAATTGAGAACAAAACAAACAACAACAAAACTACAAGAATACACTACTTAAAAGGAAAGAACCAGGGCAAAATAACATCCAGGACAATAAAATAAACTTTCATGATTCTTCTGGGATAGTAAAGAATAAACCTAAAAGGCAGTCAGAGGTTATTGTTTCATTAAGGAAGAGAAGCCTGCATGTCACAAAAGAGTTCTATATGAACAAGTGCCTGTACAGTTTTGCGGGTTCAAGTACAATGGCTAATATCATCACACTCAGGTTTAGGATAAGAGCATTCTGGAAAGGCTGCCATATTTTAAGCAAAAAAGTTACTATTTGGAAAACAAAATGAAGCAAAACAGGCAGACATATAGCTAACAGCTGGGAAGGTTGTGGAAAACAGCTCATAGCAAAGGGATCTTTTAAGTCAGAAATTGTCTCATAAATTGGCAACTCCTTAAGATAAAATTGTGGATGGAAGGATTCTGACTAGGTTCAATCACTCTTGAAAATGAATGTGCTAAACTCTGTAGAGAAAAGAAGGTGTGTTCTTCTCTCTCTCTGTCTGTCTGTGTGAGTGTGTGCGCGCGCACGCACGCACGCACATATGTCATATGCGTGTTCCCTGAAACATTTTTAGGAATTATCTGTAAAACTTGGTACAATATATAAAATATAGAATAAGCATAAACTTGTGATTTTTAGACAACCTGAGAGAATTTTCAAATTTGAATCCTATCAGATTGCCAGTGGAAATATACAACATAGGCAAATCAATTAATGAAACAACAGAACACATACTGAAAGACTGCTTGCTGTGTGATCACTTTGACTTGGACTCCGTAAATGCAAAACAAAAGTAAATGCTTAAAACAAATCTCTTTATATACTAGAATTTCTCACTAAAGATGGCTAAGAATCTATGCTAATTATGATGAAGGATTCAGTGAAATTTCACTGAAATAAAATTTAAAAGTAGGGTGAGTTGCTTTAAATGTTCTGTGGCTTAATGAAAACCTTGTTAAGAGAGTGTCTGTCCCAAATGATTTGGTGGAAACTTTACTGTTCAGCAAATCCTTTTTGATCCCCTAAGCATTTGAAGAAGTCTGAGAGGTAGAGAGGACACAGTGAGGAACATGGCAATATCCCCATGTGCAATAGAGTAATCAAGAAGTCATATTCTTCCCATATTAGAATTTAGGAATAGCAGATTACTTGATTTAAAAAAAAAAACTGCATCACTTCTTATAATGCTGCTCAGTTTTATTTCAAATGTTGATTTTTAGTGGTTCAGAGGGAAATGCAGGAGGTGGCCAGGTGGGGAATTTCTACACTGCCTCCTTAGCACGGCATGAAAATAACCAAACACTTAAAAGCAATTGCAGATTGTGGTAAAAAGCTATAAAGCAAAGTGAGAGGGAGACTATGGAAGAATAGTAGAGAATCAAAGTTGCCAGCAGGTGTTTGCTCAAAAGCAAAGAGAAGACTGCACTCTGTGGAAGATTCAAAGGCTCTCCATGCTCCTTGGATCACCCAGGAAAGAAGTATCTTCCAACTTTCAGATGCATTTAGAAGTGCGAAGGAACTTACCACCGAGAAGTGCTGCTGCTGTGCTCATTCAAGGAAGGCAAGGTCCAGAAATAAAAAGAAGCAAAGTGAATGAAAGGGCGAGAACACCATGGTAAAAGGAGACCTTTAGATAAAACTCCCCCTAAGCGGTCTGTGCAGGAAGGGCTTGATTTTGTTAGGAGAATTTTTCAAGATTTTTCTATTAATTTTATCAATGGAGTGCTGTTGTAATTCTTGAATCTGTACAGATCATACTTCTTAGTGACTTATTATATTAATTCTCTCTTTCAATAAATACATAATGTAAGACCACACAGCTATATTCTTGTGAAAACATTTCAATAAACTCAAGTCTCAAAAGTGAGACGTATAAGTCGCTTGCCAGTGTGATGACTGTGGCAGAGTTTACTAGTATGTCATGAAGCAGGATTGGTGTCTCAGGGGTGGCGTGATTGGTTGTTTAGCAGAGGACTCTGAAGAGAGATAGCTGCTGGAATCACAACCAAGAGAAGAGGACCTTGAACAGGAGGTCAGGGGTATAGGATACACAGGATACAAAATCACATGCTTTTTAGCACAACCCTAATTCATACTTTTACATATATCTACATATACATATACATATACATATACATATACATATACATATACATATACTTTTCATATATATGTGTGTACTTATTAGCTTTCTCATTTAGATACTAAGCAAGTGTCTGTCTGTCACCGTTTTTGGAGATGACAGCTCATTTCAATTCAGCTCAAGTTTCACTCTCAGCATTCATGGCATTATTTTGCTCTCTTACATTGATGGTGGCAGATGCTTGGTTTATATTTAACCTAAAGGTGGCATTTACAACTGCAAAGACTCTTTAATTATGATGGAATTGAGAACATATAGGATTCCATAATAAGGAGGGCTGTCTGACTTACATGTGCTTCTCTATAGAATACAAAATACCAGGTAAAATAAAAAAGAGACATGAATAGGAAACAGTTATGTTTGGTTGGGAAAATGAATGTACATAGATTTTTCAGGAAAAAAATGTAATTGCTTCAGCGTAGTTTTCTGATATTATGATGATGATTTTATTTTTGATCTATTTCTGAACCATAGGAGATATTAACCATAGGAGACAGGACAAAACTACAGTTACTGCTACTGTAAGAATACCAAGCACTGAAGTAGAAGTGATGAACTAGGAATCCTGTCAAGTTCTGGCAAGCAGGGCTCCTATGTTTTGATCAGCAAAACCAGAAGAAGCTTGTCCCTGCACAATGCTCTTTCTCCTCTTTCTTGAAGTCAGCAGTGGTTCCCCTTGAGATCAGCTAGCTCTGATTCCCAGTGGACTTCCCACCCCTGAGACACAGAACATACCAATCAGAATGAGGGAGTGAAACACTTACCAGCAAAAATGCAAGCCCATCTCAATCCTGACCATTCCCTTGACTAGTTCCCAAGCCTATACCATCTACCTATACAAGTCTACAGTTCCATGGCCAGGCCCTTTGCATGGCCTTTGCTCAGAAGACTTCATACAAACAGACCCAGTCCACACCAGACAGAAAAGATGAGAGACCCACTTAGCAGCAGAACTGTGCCCTCCACCCATTCTGTCCACCGTTACCCTTTCCAGTTCAATGCTATTCCAGCTCATCCCTGGCCCTACCACCACTTGGACCCCATCCCCAATCTCAGTGGACTTTGGCCACTGAAGCACAGACCACACCAGCCAGAAGGAGCCCAGAACACACATGTCAAAATGGAACACCAGCGGATCTTTAGCCTCAGACATCTTACACACCAGCTGAAAGAATCGATGCAATAGGCCCACATACTGTCAACACCATCTGAAAGAACAGCCATAGCAGCTCCACTGGAAGCCAGTATCTCTTAGATTCACTAGAAGAAGACTCAGGCTTTACTAGATGCCAGGACAGATCAGGAGATCTGATAAAGACGTTGACTTTATTGGAAGCCACACAAGAAAATGACCCAAGGCCCTCAAAACCCCAGCAGAAGCACCTTACTGGACCTTAAGACTCATCTCTTTGTCTGCCATGTCTTGGACTTCCCACAGGACAGAGAATCCGAACCTCTCTTCAGACTCAAGAGGGAGGGGGAATGGAGTGGGGGGAGGGGGAGAGGAGTGGAGGGAGGGGGAGAGAAGAGGGGTTAGGGGGAGAGGAGTGGGAGGAGGAGGAGGGAAGTGGGAGGCGGGGAGGAGGCAGAAATTGTTTCAACAAAAAAATAAATAAAAAAAGGAAAGAAAAAAATTAAAAAAAAAAAAAAGACTCATCTCTTAACAGAACTGTTGGCCACTTAGGCAAGAAGACTGGAGAGAAGACAGAAACTAAAGAAAACACACATCTAATGAGGACAAACAAAGGAAACTAGACCTATAACTTTAAATCCAGATGCCTAAATGCCAGTGTTAGAACACAATAACAGAAAAGGCATTACGACTCCACTGAACCCAGCTATTCTACAACAGCAAGAACTGAACATCCCAAGACTCTGACACACAAGAAAATGACCTTAACTTTATGAAGAGAATAGTGACCTTAAAGAGGAATTGAAAACGTACCTTTTAAAAAAGAAGAAAAAGACAACCATAAAGTCAGACGAAATCAATGAATCTCTCAAAGAATGTCAAGAAAAATCAAATGGCTGTTGGAAACAAACAAAAAAACCGACTGAACCTGAAAATGGAAATAGAAGCAAAACAAACAAACAAATGGTTAACCACCTTCATAAAGAGCCTCTCTGATGTCCATCTTTCTCTTGAAGTAATTGGTGCTGCCAGAAGCAGCTGTGTCTCATTGTCATGAAACGTCCTCAGTCCTCAAAACATTTAAATGCCATATTCTGAAGGTCTCTGAAAGATCTGAAGAATACCTAACTAAAATAAATTACTTTATATCTAGAAAACCTAACTAACATGACTGCAAGCTCGACTATTATAGATAATCACCATGGATTAAAGCTGGAGTTTAACAACACAAACTATACAAAGCCCACAATTTAATATTTCTCAACAGATTTGTATTCATAAAGTTTTCATTACTGACTTCCATACACACAAAGAAGGATTTTATATATGTATCTAATCAGTGATTAAAGAAGATGATTGAATCTTGGCCAAAGTTTAGGAAAAAAATGTGTTGATTATGAGGACAAATTCATCTAGATGGACTTCAAACCCTTATTTTGCTTCATTGACTTTTCTGTTTTGTTTTATTTGATCCCATCACAGCAGGTTAAGTATACTAAACACAGACTGACTATGAAAATGCTTGGTATTTTGTCAAGGCTGCTAGCACATATTTGCTTTGCAAAGTATGGCAAAAGAAAGCATTGTCGGCTGGGCAGTGGTGGTGCACGCCTTTAATCACAGCACTCGGGAGGCAGAGGCAGGCAGATCTCTATGAGTTCGAGGCAAGCCTGGTCTATACGAGCTAGTTTCAGGACAGCCTCCAAAGCTACAGAGAAACCCCGTTTTGAAAAAGCTAAAAATAAAAATTAAAAAATATTTATAAAAAAGAAAACATTGTCACTGTTATGAGCAAACTCATTCTCATTTCTTTTCACATCTTGAATGTTAGGGTTTGGGAAATGACTCATCCCATAAAATGGCTATTGTATAAGCATACGGGTGTGCATGCACTCAGATTTCTGACACCCGTGTAAAAGTTGTCTTCTTTGCCCCAAATTTTACTTGTAAAGTTGCAAATTCTTGCCAGTCTTCATCATGCTAGCTCTAACGTTTTGTTCATGATTGAGTCATAGAGTATTTGTATATTATCTAGGTTGTCTGTTTGCTTGGATAATAACATAAATCATAATTATAATAAATAAGGATACAAAACAATGAATAAAAATGTTATCATATTTGATTATTTCAGATTAGATACTATTATAATTTTAAAAATTTACTTCCTTTTAAAGTTTGATGTGGACTTTGTACTCTTATTTTAGAAAGAAACAAACAGAAAATCAAATATATTCATTTTCACAAAAATATCCATGCATATAAGTAGCTAGGTTAGTATTCAAATCCAGAGATACCTGATGACAAAACTTGCACTTTAGCCACAGTTGTAGGTAGAAGAAATAGTGTCTAACTGTGAAATGTGGTTTGACCCTATAACCTTTCTTTCTGCGAGCTTTAAAGAAAAAATAATGTTTAACAATAAATAAGAACTATACTCTTCACAAAGCAGTTAAAATAGCATAAATTGCCAAAATTCCTCTTGTATTTGAAAGCAAGGTTTGTGAAGGCAAATACTGCAGTTTTTCAGAAAAAAGGTAATGCATAAAAATCTAAATTTCAGCAGAGTACACACTGGAAAATCCTATAAGAATAGACTCCCTAAAACAACTTCTGAATTGTAACCTCTTCTACAAATCAGTACTAATGTCTGTTAATGGATGCATCATAAAACTAATTCTTTCTAACAAATCAAGATGTCTCACACCATGGTCATGGCAACTCTTATAAAGGAAAAACATTTAATTGACTGGCTTATATTTTTAGTAGTGTCCATTGTCATCATGGTGTGTCATGGGGCTGGAGAAGTAGCCAAGAATCCTTTCTCTTATCTTGTAGGCAACAGACCGTGAACTGAGTCAGTGGGTATGGCTGGAGCATGTATGAGATTTCAAAACCCACCTCTGAATTGACACTCTTCCTCCAATAAGGCCGTACCTACTCCAACAAAGCCACATCTCCTAACAGTGAAACTCTTTATGTGCTTATGGAAGCAAATTACATCCGAACTACCACAGAAACTCCACATTTTAGTTGCTTTGTCAAACCAAGACCATTGTTGCATATAAGGAGTATTTTCTTTATAACTCAAAGTGCACAGATATCTTCACAGATAAATACACAATTTAAGTTAAAAAATATAAACTATTTTTAAAAAATGAAATGAATAAATAAACTATCTTTTGATTGACTGTCATTCACCATACTCCATTTAGAAAATGTTCCATTATTGAAAGAAGAACTTGAAGATAGTTTGAATATGTAAAATAGAAAAGAGTAAGTATAGTTACTATAGTGATGAAATCATATTAAAAAGTAAGGGCAGTAAAGCAACATTTGAATTATTTACAACATCAAATAGAAATATCACTTCACTATAAACACTAAAAGTAATCTAAATTTTAAACATTGAAATATCTTAAATATTTTCTAGTTTTTTTTTTCTTATTAGCTCTGTAAACAGCCCTAGATAATAAAGGGGTTATTTGGCTTACAAGTCAAAATTACAATCTGCTTGTGTATATGTATATGGATTTCATAACAAATAAAAAGACCTTGTGATCACGATTTGAGAACATTTATTTCAGAAGTAAATTTAATTAAATAAATCTTTGGCATAACCTTTTGAGAGAAATTGTGTCTTTCCAATCTTAATTTTCTGATAAGAACATGACAAAAGAGTTGAAAACCATAAATAACAAAAGTGTAGGGATGGCTGAAATTAGTGAGGAATTTTATCTCCTGTTGGGTTCAAAGGCTTAACACTGCAAAACTTATGTTTTCCATGTGAACCTTCCATGATCTAGTGTATTAACTAGACAGCCGACACTTGATATTTCTCTCCCGCCCCCACTGGCTTATCTCTCTTTCTTTTTTCCCTTTGGCAAGAGACAAAATTATAACACTTTTTAAGTCACATGCATCTTCAGACTGACACGCTGTATAAGGACATTACTTGCCATAATATCACTAGCCATCACTTATCTAAACATTTTTTAAAATGAATAATTAAGATGAGTGTTTTAACTAAATTTGTTGTGCTTAAGATTTGATGTAACAAGACAAAAGTTATAGATTGGAAAAAAATCTAATGTATTCTGATGGATTTTAATATTTTGTTTTATTACTAGTTAGGTTACTTTGGAAACTCAATGGCACTCTCAAGTAAAAGAGTACTTTTTTCATGCTTTTATAAGTGGCATTGAGTGCTTTGTCTTCACAGAATAATTTATTGTGAAAGGTATGTGGAGGGGTTTGTCTGTGTTAGAAATTCTATCTGCCCTCCAGCTAAGTCGCTTCAGTGGAAATGAGATCCTGACCACTGGGTTGATGGATGCACACATAACTGACTTGTTCAATTCTAATTTAATTCTGGAAATCTATCTCCTTTATGACTTTAATTTTTCTGACATGAAAACATTCTATCTTTTTAGGCTCCCATTGTTTCTGCAGAACAGACGTATTCCTTGGCACAAGGGGGAAAGGACTACAGGATGCAGCAATAAACAATATCACAAAACCAATTTTCATATTGGCAGAAAAATAACTCCAAATAACCGTAACTTGAAACACTGTCAGATTCTTGGCACTTATGATGTAGGATTATTAACAAGAACTTTCACCATTACAAACATGTGTATTGTCTACTTTCAGGAGACTTGAGCTCTTCACATACACAGTAGTGTAGAAGTGTAAACGAGAAGCACAAAAGAGAAAAACACAAGTTTCATTCCTGACAAAGACAGTCTTACCAATTTTAAGATCTTGGGAGTTGAAACAGACTCGGGGAAGTATTCATTACAATTTCTCATAGTAATGGAAAGAAGACGGGCACAGAGGGATGCTAAAATGAACTTTCTATATCTGCATTTCTTTTTGAACCTTGTCTCCTAGATAACCACAGTCCTCTGATTCATGGATCATGTAACCCATTAGTCTCTTTTTTTCTTTTTATAAAAGTTGCATTTTATTTGCTTTTCACATCACATTCTGCTGTGCTTCATTAGGATAATTTATCTGAAGTGTAATGAGACACTCAGAAGAAATTCGGTAAGCAAACCCACCATATTGTGGTTATAGGATTTTTGCTAAGTTGTATGCTTTGCTTTATTCTGAATTAAGAAACAAACAAAATAGAGCCATTTATTTTGCTGTAATTTTAATCTTATTGAACATACAATTATAGTTGAGTCAAATAGCAGGAAGGCAAATAGAGGACTCTATCCACATTTGGAGATGTTTCAAAAAGAATTTTACAGAAACATGGGCTTTTTCAAGTTAATTTCTTTGGTTTCCTTTATTCCCTCCATCATATAAAAGTGCCTTTCTTTATTCATTTTTTTTGTCAGCCTTTGGGTATAAAATTTTAATTCTCTTTGAAGTGGATTCTCTCAATACCTATTAAAAACCTATTGTTCCCTAAGCTTAGCCATGCATTGACACAAGGGTCCTCCTTTACCACCCTATTCAGTGAACCTGAGGCAGGAGGGAAGAAAAGATATGCATTCTTGAAGCAAAGCTTCTACACTGTCTTATCCAATTAGAGACTTAGGAACACCTGGACAAATAATGGAATAAACTGTGGAATTACATCACGCTATTTGCAAATGTTTGAATTAATTTGCGCAGACATTATATTAAACCCATGCTGCGAAGGGCAACTCAACATTTTTCAAGACCAGAGGGTCAATTTCTTTTTGTTATCTTTCACTAGTTTGATCATAGCAAATTTTCTTAGTTCTTAGAAGTATAGAATTGACAGACAGGAAAGATTTGGTGGGTTTTTTCTTTCCTTTTTGATTGTTTGTTTGTTGTTTTCTTGAAGTGTACATTTTAATGGTGACATTTTTTTCTGCCTTGAAACTTGCTTTTATTGCCCCAAAAGGAATGAACTTAGAAGAAGTCTAAAGGATATGAAACATTGATAGCGCTGGATCTAGAGTTTAATCACAAACTAGACTTAGTTCTTTTCATATTTACCTATTGCCTGCAATGTGATGAATCAATTATAACAGCTAAGAATGCTCTTAAAGATGGATTTCAATAGCTGCCAAATATATACTATTTCATTGCTGATGGGATTTCTTGAAATGAGTCTATTTCATTTAATGAACGTATTCTTCTAAATATGTAGACATACACTACTCTTTGACAGTGTTTTGGACAAGTTGGACTCCTCTGCATCATAAGATTATGTCACCTGTGTATCTTCCAGACATTATAGGTTTTTGTTCAGTACATTTTATGATTCCCAAGTTATTCATATCACGAGTCTATTAACAAACACAGAACTCACACAGATATCTTTATATATGTTCATGACAATAGTCCCTTGGAAATTCTTGCATTAAAACTCTAGTCATATTCGCTACTATATCCCTCGTTACACAAAGCACTTAGATAACCTCTTCAGGACCACTTGAACAAGGAGCTAGTAACTATGGCTAAGCATTGGCAAGCAGATAATGATTAATTTCACAAAAACCAAATTGCTGGATATTATTTGATTACTAACTTTTCTCCTTGCAGTAATCTTAAAGTACATATACTATATCTTTGGTATGGTGTTTATTTCCTTTCCAAGAGAGTTTACTTAGCACAGCTTTGTCTTGACTATAGTTTTTCTTGCATGAAAGCAGATATCAATTCTACATTCCTATTATAATATTCAAGTATTTTGAAAAGTCTAAAATTAGAGTTCACATTTCAGCATATTAACAGGTACTTGTAGGTGAGAGGGGCTATTTTAGAAGAAGGAAATGAAACTGAAAGTCATGTTTTTGCTATTGTGAAGCACAATGTGGAGCAAACAGCTGGAGCAAGGGCTTGTTTCTCCCTGGTGGAATTTTAAAAACTGTAAGCCTAGGTCTTACCTCGGATCCTGTAAACTTGATATTGCATTTAACAAACTAATAAGTGATCCCATTCACACTAGAGTTTAAGGACTACCAACCTAGCCAGGTGGTGGTGGTGCACATTTTTAATCCCTGCACTCAGAAGGCAGAGGCTGGTGGTCTCTGAGACTGAGACCAGCCTGGGCCACAGAATGAGATCCAGGATAGCCAGGGCTACAGAAAAATCCTGTATCAAAAAAATCAAACCAACCAACCAAACAAACAACAACAACTCCCAGCCTGGAGAAAGAGATAAGGGCTGGAGAGATAGCTCAGGAGTTAAGAGCTCATATTGCTGTTTCGAAGAACCTGATTTCAATTCCTATCATCTTTGCTAGGTGACTCCTTGAAAATCCAGCTCCAAGGAATCCAGATGCTCTTATGAAGGAGGAAAAGGAGGAGAAGGAGGAGGAGGGAAGGGAAGAAAAAGAGAGAAAAAAGAAAGAAAGAAAGAAAGAAAGAAAGAAAGAAAGAAAGAAAGAAAGAAGAGAGAAAGAAGTAAGAGAGGAATGAAAAAAACTACCTGCCTAACTAAAGACCCCTGATTTTTTTTATTGTCACTGAATAAGCAACACAAAGAAAAACAAACATCTTATGTATCTGCAGCTGTGGAATACAACATGTATACTGAGCTGGCTTTTCCGAACTGCTCCTGTGCAAAGAGGCACAGGACTATTGTACCACGGTGGCCATAAATCTCCAGAATGAGGCCATAGTCAGGGCAGAACAGAGGCACAATGCAGGAGAGCTTGTGACTCCAGTGTGCTCAGGGGAGACATAAATATGCACACTGGAAGTATATGTTTACATACACTTTGCTAGCTGCTGTATTGGCTGCAAGCTATAACAGGGGAAGTGCCTACCTCAGTTAGATCGGTTTCAGTAAAGCTGCAAAATAGAAGAAAAAAAAAGACTCTTTCCCCTTTTATCCTAGACGGGGAAAGACTGCAGTTTAATTAATAGTGATTTCACTCATTCAAAGAGAAGCTGGTCACTGTTTCTAAAAAAGAAACACATTTCATTAAAAAAAAAAACTGCTAAATTCATAACTAACTCGAATGAGGCTTAATCTAAAAGCAGAGATTCTTAGGAATCCACATTGTGATATGGCCTCTGTTTGGGGGAAACATTCAAGTCTCAGGTCTCAGTGGACCACTTGGATCTTATCATGTACAGCTTTCTGTAGATTTGAGAGCAAAGTGATGACGGAGAAGATTTTCTCCTTAGAAAATATTGGAGTCAAGGAAGAAGATAAGGTCTGAGAGACAAGCATAACCATCCTTTTATCATTTAATACACATCCACATATTTGCCTGCAATAACAATTAATTTAAGAAGAGGCCATGATTTGAAGGAAAGCAGGGAGGGAGTGGTGGCTTGAGAGAAAATGCCCCCCTTAGGGATGAGATTATCAGGAGCTGTGGTCTCCTTGGTGTAGGTGTGGCCTTATGGGAAATGTGTCACTGTTGGGGGCAGGCCTGGAGGTCTTCTATACTCAAACTACCCCCAGTTTGACACACAGTTGCTTCTGGGGCCTGCTGATCAAGCTGTAGAATTTATAGCTCATTCTCCAGCACTACATCTGCCTGCATACCTCTGTGTACTGCAGTGAGGTAACGGACTTCACCCGGGAAACACTAAGCCAGCTCCAACAAATGTTTTCCTTTGTTAGTGTTGCCAAATCATGGTGTATTTTCACAACAATAGAAACCCTACCTAACACACAGGTGCATTGGAGGTGGTGGAATGAAGAAAGAAAACAACAAAATGTTGTAGTGAAATTATAATCTCAAATTAATATAGCTTTGGGCAGGGAGTATCCTGTTTCTCTTTGTTCTGTATATGGATAAATATTGCTGATGCTTGGAGGCCTGAGATGACCTTTGCCTGCTGGCCAGTCTCGGCAGGGCATTCCTTAGAAATTAAAGACATCCAAACTCAGAATCTTGCAGGTCCTTTGGAATCTTGAAAGGGTACTCTGAGGCTTTGAAGCCTCGGTTATTTGAATAACACTACTTCAGAGGCAGCTCAACATCCTTTAAGCACATTCTTCAACACTAACAAAAAAGCCAAAACCCACTTTTGATTCTGAAATTGTTGTTTTTTGAGAATGTCATCCATAGACATAGCACACTTTGTTCAAATTCATCTCCCCTTTAATCCTACCCCCAACTTTTTCCTACGAGCTGTATATGCTACAGGATGACTGGCTTCCAGAATGCTGTTCTCAGTGGGAGAGGGGGAGGGTGCAAGAGAGAGAGAGAGAGAGAGAGAGAGAGAGAGAGAGAGAGAGAGAGAAAGAATGGAAAAAAAAAAAAAACAGGCAGAAGTCCCAGGCTAGAAGTTTAAAAATGATCTTGGAAATCATCTCTCAAATATCATCTTTGTTTTAAGTAGGAGAAGTCTAACATTGTCTACTAAAAAAATAAATGATAACAATGTTTTGGTAAGCACATCGATTTTGCTCAAATATTATTACTCGATAGAAAAATTCTATGGAATCTATTAATGGCTGAAATGCATTCAAATATTAATACAATCAAGTGAGTGCCAGCCAAATCAATGATACAATAGTATACTCAAAGAAAGACCATACTTTCTCACGAAACAAACATGCAATTCATGGAGCTAATCAGAGAGCTGGAGATACAGTTTTCAAACGTGAAAAATACAATGGAAGAGGCAAAAATTCATTTGCGAATGCTGCCCTTTAACTCTGGGATGCCAAAGTATATATGATGTCTTTATTTTCTGACATACTAAATATTTAGCTCTGTATAAGCCGTAAGCCTGCTGCTGCTGTCATTAGAATTTCATGAGGGTCCCATCTGTAAATGCAGCGCAGCTTAAACCCAAACACACATGCACATCTCCAGAGAAGATAGACACAGGCCTGCTGACACATGAATGGGATGCTTTGTCTACCTAACACAGAAAATGTAAATGAATTGCCGAGGATGAAAACTAAGGGATTCAAAGGCTTTCTTGATTGCCTTCTTTAAAATGCCAAGAACTTAAGCTGGCCTTTCTTATCTTCCACTACAAGTGTGTGACACTTTAGGAGGTCTTTCTTATTGTACTATAATTCAGGGATTGTTCCAGCTCCGTGCTCCATGCCTTTTTCCAAAGGGCAGCCTGCGATGTATAATTCGGGTAATGAACAGCTGCATAATTTAAGGGTCGAGCTGGTAGGGCACTGTTCCTTATTTGTGTTGCTTTAGCAGTTGCCAAGATGTTCCAGGCCTCTTTAGGAATACGATTTTTTGACTGCTTTATTTCTCTCAGATGATATATGCTGGGGATTGGTTGTGTTCCAGAAAAGCGAATTTTATCAGCAGAAGTACCAGAGCAAGCTTTTCTCTCATTTTACTCCAAAGGGCAACAGCACTGAGCTATAATGAGGTAATTTTTTTCCAGCCATGCACACACTGTGTTCTATCAGGCAAGGTTGTTTAAACCAAGTCCTGTGCCTATCCAAAGCATGATGGACTCAATCACGGAGCTATCAGAGGTATTTCCACAGTACATCCCTCTCATACAGGCCAATCCCCTGAACATTCAAAAGACCAGGCAAGGAGGCCCTTCAAGATGAAGACTGCATGCTGATTAATCAGTTGCTTTATTTATCCTGTCTTGGCAAGTGTTGCTTGTTTGTAAATAAAAGGTTTACCCTGAATTTCCTGCAAACTAAAGAGCATAAGGCTGGCTTGGACTGCATTGAGAGAGGAAGAAAGCTGCCTTCTGTCAAAGCAACAGAGATCTCAATGTCCACTGTCATAAATACCCCTTCATGTGTCTTGAAGCATAGACCGAGTCTGAGCTAATCTCAACCCAATTGTCATTTCATCAGGATGAACTAATCTCAACACAATTGTCATTTCATGAGGATGAAGCAGAATAGGCAAACTTAAGAGGAAAAAAAATTTCTCTTTTTAATTTTAATACTCTTCTGGGGGAAATTCCCCAAATGCAATAGAGTATACACCCTGCAAGACAAACATGGAGGAGAAAAAAAAAAAAACCTTACTGATTAGACAGGGCATCATTTTGCAAGAAACAAATGAGTGTGTTCTTCCACTTATCAGAGAGTAAGCAGCTAATGGGAAAGAGATGTGACAGACCACAAAGACTGGGAATTGTCTGCAAACTGGCAGGAACAGTGATTTGCTGATGACCCAAATTATTTTCAGGCAGTTTGGCACATCTCTATTTGTCACACTTACACAACTAAGCCAAATGCATTTAATTAATACGACACATTTTCTTTTCTTTGAAATAGGAACAAAACAGCAAGCATTTCTTGATTGCTGGAAAATGCCCCAAATGGCAAGAATTATAATCCTCTTGCCATCATTTGTCTTCTGTTATCTTCTATGATTAGCACACAACCGCTGCAAACATTCCTTCTGGATGAGAAATTCTGTGGCTGCAGAAATATCTCTGGTGCAGGTTTTGTGTGTACACAAGGAGACATTAGAAACAAGGCTACAGAAATAAATGGAAATATACAAGTAATCCACATGTTCAGTTTTTCCTCTCCATTCTGAAAGGAAAGAAAGTTGTCTTCTTTGAAGGAAAACAGTCTGGCCTTGGGAGATGGTTCATTGGGTAAAGCTTTTTACTTGTGAGATTGAGAGGCTTATTTCAAATGCATGCAATTCAAATAAAGACAGTAGCACATATCTGTAACCCTAGGGCTCCTATCTCAGGACATCAGTGGTGGAGATAGGAGGCTCCCTGATAGCTGACTTAAATCAGACTGACATACTCAACAGTTAACAGACAAGAAAGGGAGCTGGGACTAACAACCGAGGTTATCTTCTGGTCTCCATTTTTCACTATGCCATGAAGGCACTTGTACATACATAATACAACATACATAGACACATATATGAGATACACACAGACACCCTTTTTAATCAGTGATGGGGTTTCACATTAGTACATAAATCCACAAAGCATAGTAGTTCAATGAAATCTTTACCACTTCAGTGACCCGTGGTACTGGCAAAGTGAGAGCCCTCAGAAGAATACAGGGAGGAGAAGTGTCATTCTAAAATCCCTTCCATGATAAGGTAGACAACAGTTTCTGCATTCAGAAAGTGCTGGTTGGGATCCCTTGTCTTTGATTCTAGGCTCAGGCCTTTTTCTAACCGGCTAGTTCAGGGAATCCAGTTGGCATTTCACACCTCTGTGAAATGAATTCCTATGAATTCCCATTGTTCCCCTCGGTGGAGAAAGGCACAAATCACAAAAGGTAATATTTTTTATTAATGTTAAATAAAGGGTGTGCAGTCAAAAAGCGTTTGTGGAAAAAGGCAACAACACTGAAAACAAACATGTGAGTCTCACCAAAATAAACCCATTTCAATGTATCAAATTTGGAATTGCAAGCTTGTTTTAATTCTCTCAAACCCTGAGGGACTGTACAACAAAAGTATACATTTTTATAACTAAACATGCACCTTGTATTACAATTATAAGTTATAGCCTGCTGTATAATTTTTATATACTGGTATAAAATTTACCTCACAAAGAAAATTTAAGAATGTCTCTGAAGAAAAATACATTAAATCTCACTTTCAATTGCATACCAATTGCATGTTAATGTGTTCGTGTTTCTGAACATATGTATTGCGCAAACAGAATGCAAGAGTGAGCTGCATTTACTTCTTGAATTTTAATCACTTCGTTGAGTGGCTCTGTTTAGGTGGGAAAACATATCCTTAGCAGCACAATTCCCTCATCATTTAGTGTACTTGAGATGGAGAAACGGTTCAGGCCTTCAGCTATTGAACAGACGACAAATTAGAAAGCAAAAACAAGTGTCAGAATAAGAAGAAAAGGAATCAATCACTCAGAATTGAACTACTCCCCCAAACTTGGTACTGAAATCACCTGAAAAGTAAACTCATTGTTTCCTTCTACCTGAGTTCCCCAAACTTATTCTTCAACACAACTGAAACACATTGTATCTCATCACTTCCTGTTTCCTCTTTACTCCTCCTCCTCTGGCTCCATTTCCCTCCTGTCCAACCTCTGCCCTCTGGTCAGAGACTTTTCTGCCAGGACATAGAGTTGCAAGTACCCTTTCAGCCATGTTCTCCCTGCTCCCCCTAATTATTCTTTGCTATTCAAAGCACTGTTCCTATCCCCTTCCTTTCCCTCTCTTCTGAGCTGCCAGCTCTTTCTAAACAACTTGGAAACCGATACTGACAGGTTCTTCTACTAATCTGTGCTGTTCAACCTCGAATTGACCCTGGCTGTTGTTTAACAATCCCTTTAATCATCACTTACTGACTCATGGGACTCTTCAACGTGGTAGCTTACCTTGGGCCTCAGTCCAGGTCTAACCACTGTATTTTTGGCAAATGCCACCTGATATTTAACTGAGAGTCCTGAAGCCCTGTTTTTTTTTTCCCCTTCCTTATAGCAATTTCTTTCTTATTCCTTCAGAAAAAGGCGGTATCTGTTCTTCTCCTCCTAATCGTTACCCTGATTTCTTTTACTCTGTTTTTCATGTCCCTGAGGCTTTTCCTCCTCACCTCAATACTGATGTTTCTTTGTCAGCAGCCATGCTCCACACAACCCTGAACTTTTCATCACGGTAAATTCTGTCTCCTTCCAGTGTGGAAATGTTCAATAGCTATCCCATGTCAACACAAAAACCCAAGAAATAAACTTCAACAGAAAAATAGCATTTGGCTTAACCTCTTGTTTTATCTCTCTAGTGCTAACACATTGACCAAGTCCCTTGCTTTTTGATAATAAACTCTACAGACCGAATGCCTAATAGGTCATATTTGCATGACAACCTTTAAATCTATGAATTAGGACCTCTTTGCTGGATTGGAATTATTTTCTCAAGGCTATGTTTTTTCTCTACAACTAACCACCTTTCCTTCCCTCTCTGTTGTGTTCTGTCATCTGTGCTCCTCACATTTCCTATCATATGGTCCTCTTCTTCCTCTTCAGCAGGAGTTTCAGACTGGGAATTAAGCTGTCCACACACACACAGGTCTCAGATATAAAATGAAATCCCAAAAGTAGACAACAGATACATCTATACATAAGAAGTATCTGCAGTATTAGCCCCTGGACTTACAAGATGCATTTTTTTTTCCCTCAGAATACTCAAATGGCACAATTCTGAAGAACAAACCATCTAACAAGATAGGGCGTGGATGTCTGTATAATAGAGGTCAAATGAAAGGGAAAAGTTATCCTATAGCAGCCAGCAGGTAATTTGAGCTGGGGGAAGGAGGCTGGCTCTTATAAAGATCTCAAAGTAAACTTTTGTTATACAGCCTGTAGGGCATGAGTCCTAGCTCACTTCCGCTTTGAAAAACCTACAAAACCCCCCAATCCTTGAGCCCCCAAACCCACCAATCCCTCTGTAGAGTAAAAAGTTCAAGGGAAGAACATCTTGACCCCAAGCCTGAGACCAGGGCCAAGAAAAAAATCCTACCTATCCCTGACCTTGCCCCCAAGATCAAGCCACAATAATTCCACCAATCCCATACCAAACTGGACCATTTCACAAACCCCAACCCCACAAAAAATCCTATATAAGCCTGCCTTCTGGTCAGTTCCCTGCTGCTTCGAGCCCTAGCAAAAGCAGCCCCGCTCTTGTGTTTCTGCCAATAAAGTCATTGTGTGAGGTTTGTTGTTTCCCCTCATAACTGTAACACTTCCATCAGGGAAACTTCTTCCCTCAGATCTTCAATGGTGTCCATCACGGAAGACTTTTCTCTCAGAGTTGCAACACCTGCGATGGGGAAGCTTTCCCTTCAACACTGTGACACTTTTATACAAAAATGCTTTCCCCTCAGAGAAAGTTCCGGAAATCATGTCTTTGATTGCTTTAGGAAAAGAAGAACTTTAATATAATCCTATATTCTTTTGCTTTGTTCTCTTCTGTGCCCTATTTCATCATCTTGTTGACGGCACACTAGCAATGCTGCACGTTTGCTATGCTAAGCCCCACTGTGTATGTACAATGCATAGGCATGAGAGGAGTTTTCCTCCTACATAACATCTGACTCTAATGTTATGCTTTGGGAGAGTCAGAAAATATACCATAGCTTTGGCAAATCGTGTGGCATTTGGAGAGCTCTTTGCACAGCAGGCATTCCTACAGTCCTGGCAGGCCTTTTCATTTTCCATGTGCTGTTGGTACCATGTGCTAGCATCATCAAAATAGCTGATGAGATTGCAAGGGTGTTTTGGAGCCATTGGGGATAGTGGTACTGATGTTAGTCTCCAATATCTGCGGTGTAACTCAGTGCGTGGTATACAACAATCCATCTATTAGAGAGACCAAAGATGGAAAGGAAAGAAGCAGAGAGACTAGGGATAAGCTATGGGAGAGAAACTAGGAAACTGAATTTGTTAAGTTTGTGGAACGGGTTTTACATGAGAAAGAGGATCTCTGCTTCTGAATTTACTAACTTCACTCTATTTTATCTCCTGAAGAGTACATTCAGAAGAAATTCCTATTTAATAAATATTTTATGTCCTGATTCTTTCCATATTCCCATTACCCATCATTTCCTGTCTAAATTAACAGAAGAACCTCCAAAGCAGTCTACTCCAGTCATGATTTTTAATCCATGTTTCTAGCTGCATCAAAACAAATCTTTGGGTACTTTTCAGATTATGTCACTCTTCTCTGTATAGCTCTCCTCTCACTGCGCTTTAATCATGGTGCCTTTAAGAATATTCACGCTTTGCAGGAGAGTCAGCAAATTATCAAAGGAAAACAAAATGTTTTTCTTCTTGAAAAGCGGCATTGCTACCTTTGCCTCTTGTGCATTGTTACAAAGATAATGAGGCAGCTGGATATATCCAAGATGGTAGACTGTGTAACCCACAGGGCACCCGTTCTGATATTAATAATGATGGAAATTAGCAACAACGTTGTCAGCACAGATGCTTTGTCAGAAACTTGATCAGAGCTGACCCTCTGCTAATCTCTCCCATCTCTGCTTTCACCACATCTTCTCTACAGCCTCATCACTTAGGTGTCAGAGTTATTGTCTTTGACAACTTAAGTCAAAGTTGATGTATATGCCCAGCAGGCTCTGGGTATCTTGAGTAAATTCATTTAAAGAGATTTAGAAGATAATGGGCTAGCAGTGAAAGCTAATGCTGCAAAAGAACTTAGATGGGCTTAGTGAGAGCTTTCATGGAAGGATTCTCGCACTGCAAACAATGCCAAAGTTCACCAGCCTTGAAGCTACTTTTGTATTTATCGGAAACTAGTGATTCATGATCAATTTAATGCAAGTAATCAGTGAAGGGAGATGCAGGAATAGTTCATTTATCTTTAAGGAACAGGCTCATGTTTTCTTTTAATTTGGTGAATTTTTATGAAATATTGAAAATGATAACATAATTTTAGATTTTCAAATACTTTCGAGTGACAATTATGTTCTAACACTGAGTTCAGTTAGTTCAGATGGCCTCATTTAATTCTCACATAAAAACCATTATTATTTTCTAGATATTTCACTTGGGAAATTGAATTTTGAAGAAATTGATGTTCATGGATACTGTTAGAAACGTAAAACCAGCTAATGCGTAACACTTTAAGCTACACCTTTTTAATATGAGTGCTCTACAGGTTACTACTTCTCAAAATCAAAATATAAGCTGGAGTTGCATCATACTTCCCATTCTTAAAATGCATTTATCTCGTTCCTCTTAAATCATACTTAGTTCTATACAGTACAACAATCTACAGCTTCAATCCCAGATGCATAGCTTATCTTTGTCACTGTGTACGTCTTCCTGATGTTTGAAATGCTTTTGACTTTTTTATAATAAACCCTATATAACTGCATTTTCTGAATCTTATATTCCTTACACATGAGCACAGCCTGTGGGGCTTAAACAACACATGCTTGCGTGTCACATGCCTGAAAGCCAGTGGGTTCTGTGTTGAAGGTGTAAACAGGTAAGTTTTCTGACACTGCTCTGATACCTTACAGACAGCAACTGTTTCACTGTGCTCACAGAAACTTCTTTCTCTTCATAGGCAGAGATGGAGAGCAAGTGATTTCCTACTGTCCCTCCTAACTGGAGCCCCTCCTTTAGAGTACAATTTAAGACTAATTTTTTTTTTTTTTTTTTTTTTTTTTTTTTTTTTTTTTTTTTTTTTTGGTTTTTCGAGACAGGGTTTCTCTCTGTGGTTTTGGAGCCTGTCCTGGAACTAGTTCTTGTAGACCAGGCTGGTCTCGAACTCACTGAGATCCACCTGCCTCTGCCTCCCAAGTGCGGGATTAAAGGCATGTGCCACCACCGCCTGGCTAATTTTTTCTTTAAAGAGAGGGAATCTTGCCCATGAATCTAACTTTGAGAGTTAGAGCTTCACATATTATTTCTAAGGAGATACAAATATTTAGTTTGGAAAACAAGTAATTTAGGCACTGGTCCTTCTTTATATATGGTACAAACAGTTGCAGAAAGTCCTTTGTGGGGCTCACAACTCTAAAATAAGACATTCATTGTCACAAACATCTGGCAACCTACAGATGGATCACAGCTGTGAGGAAAAAATAAGTGAGTAATTCTTCCATTCTGATCTATCTGCTACACGATAACTATGACCTAATATAGCTATGATCAATACAAATGTGCATACAGGCTGTAAAACAGCCTCTATAACCAGGAGTGTAGTCCTCCACATTGCAGATTTGAAGGATCAATCAATTAAATGCAGGATAAGGTCAAATATTATCGATCCAAGATTCAATATAATCCCTTCCTTTACCTTTCCTACCTTTGATTGTGTGTGTATGTGTGTGTGATCTAAGCACATTTTCCTTAAAATACAAATTTTTCCCCTAGCAGTGGCATATACATACTGGTAAAAAGAGAAAGGTCCTTAAAAAACATAACGATTTGCTGACTCTGTAATCGATAGTGTTATAAAACCTTGGAGGCAGGAACAGTTGAAAATAAAAATATTAATGCCTGTACTTCAAGAGCATACTTAAAAAGCAGAATTTAAGAGAGGCTCATTGCTGTGAGGATGTAGACAGTACATACATCAACTTTGACAACTTCCTACAGTGTATGGATGAGTGCTGAAAATAAAACAACACACGGTGCTATTGATGCGGTGTTTCTCTACCACTTCTTACTCAAATCTAATTTTTAACAAAATCTCAGATTATTTCATAAGATATGACAGTGTGTCCATAAAATTGATTGTGTATATACATAAATAGTTATTCTTTTTCACTTTTTATATTAATGGTCATCTTTTTGTTACTGGCACACCCGACGAAAGTTTCAATTTTCACTTGTTAATCCAAATTAATTTAAAAGTTTCATGGTTATTTAGTGCAGAGACACATTTTAATTTTTGTACAAGCACCATGCAGTGTTTTCTGTGTGTAAACCCAGTATCAGTTTGAGCCTGCCTGAAATTTTGTCTCTGATGTGTGTGTGCTTTTCTTTATGTGGAAGATAGAAGCATTTGCTGCTGTGCTTTTATCTGACTGTGTCCAGGAACTAGCAAATAGAGAATTGTAACTATCGCATGTTTGGAAAAGTTCCACCTGGCACAATTCAATCTCTGGGTGGCTAAACTTTCTAGTTAGACAGAAAATTCTCTTGTTAGCACTCCTTGTTAATCTAGAAACAAACAAAAAATGCTTTCAGTATATTCAAGTGGTATTTTTAAGGACACCAAAGCTCACTCCTCTTTTCACTTATTCTAATTTATTTCATTCATAAACATGTTCTTTACTGGTCTTAAATAATTTTGTTGTCTTTCTTTTTAAACTAATCCCCTTCATCAAAATTCCTGTAAAGGTTAAGTTTAAATATCAGTTTCTCTTTGATTTTAGAAGTTTTTTTTTTGTTTGTTTGTTTCTGTACTCCAGATGTCTTTTCTCATGTCAGGAAATTGAGCTAATTCTTCAATTATTTTTAAAAGACAAAGTAAAATCTAAAGGGATTGACTTGAGGAGATGACTGAAAACGTAAATGGCTTATTGGGCAAACTTTATGACCTGAGATCAAATTTCACCAGCAACATTAGGTGGGTGCAATGGCAAGATCAAAGAAGACAGAGGCTTGCTGGACATCCAGAGTAGCTTCCTTGCAACATGGGTGCAATGGCAAGATCAAAGAAGACAGAGGCTTGCTGGACATCCAGAGTAGCTTCCTTGCAACATCTAGGTGTACTGAGAGACCATGTCTCAAAAATTAAGGGGTTCTCAAAATGGCTCAGTGTTGTGAGGACTGAGTGTCTTTCCAACAAGTCCCACAGCTCCCTAGGATTTTCTCCACAGGTTATGCTACAGAGGCCAGACTGGGGCACAAGGTGAAGGCATATTTTACCATTCAGTCTAGTATCATTTGCCTAAATATGGTCATTTTAAGCTTCTTACAGGAGTGACACTTTAAGTCAAACAGATATTGTCTTCATGTCCAATCCCTAAGGTTGATTGAAAGATAAGTGCAGCTGATACCCTTACATACAAACTATTCATTTGCAAAGTCATCTGCATGGTAAAAATTTTCACCCAAATAATAATGATTATAATAATCATAGTAGCAACTACTCTTACTTTGTACACACTTAGGGACATGATTATTCACAAAGGAGAATATGTGTTGTTTACAGCTGAAGCTACCTGTTTTCTGCATTTGTGAAAAGGCTTTTTTATTCTAAAAGGCAAATTTATAAGATTTTAATTGTCTTTTTATTTACTTACTTTTTTATTCCTTATCCATGTATTTATTCGCATACATGTACCTTTTCGTTGGGACTGTTGTTTAAATGGTTCCTGTGGGTTGGGCTGGAATGCTATGAAATAGTCTCCCTCACAACTTTCACATGGATGCTGTGGTGTGCGCTACAGAACAAAAGGCAGTGGTGTTAGGGCAGCTTTATTCAGACTTGAGTTATAATGCTGTTGGCTTCTGAGGTCAGTGCTAATGAATCAACAATATATACTAAATAAGGAGCCTTTAACCACAAACACATAAAACAAGCTTATATATCGATTGCTTGATGAAAATATTGCAAGCAGACGCTCCAAGGATCCTAACCTTGCATTTCCTAAAAGAGCAATGATTTAGCATTCACTAAGTTGATGTTCTTTGTGATTTTATAGGACATAACTACTGAAAGTAGTGAGAATTGACTATGTACTTCCTATACTACTCCCATGAGAAAATGTCAATAGATAGACTCCAAATCTATGTTGCCTCCAAGAAAAACAAGCCCTCTGGTGTGTGACCCAACCATACACAAGTTAGAGATTTCCAAATATTTTGCATGGTAACAAAATATTTAGTAAATGACAAAAGGGGGTAGTTCAACATATACTGTAGGTAAAGTGAACTTAATAGAAGAAATGTTTTCTCTGTGTTAAAATAAATATATTGTAAAATCAGAATGAAAATTAAGGTTTTTAAAGCTTTCCAGATATTGATTACTTGAAATTTTGATGTTTGACTTCATTTAAAGTTAAAGCCTTAAAACCATAGGAAACATTTAAAACTCAAATACCAATTAAGCCTTACAGTACCCCTGAAGCACCTGTCTAGAATCCCTGTATTTTAAAGGTTAACATAAAAACCATACTTTTAATATTCCACATTTTTAGGCTTTTGACTTTATCATCAGTTTCTATGGTATACTTCCTTTTCTAAATCCTGCATTTGAGTTCCAGAACTTTCTGTCTTCATTTTAATTTTATATTATTACCTAGACTCAGACCTCATTTTGTATATTATATTTTTATAATGCTTTGAGTCATTTATCCCACTAATTTAATATTCCCAGTCTTCTTTACTTTCAAGAAGTACATGCACAAACACATACACACTGTATAGAATAGAAACCAAGACAAAGTGACAGAGAGGGAGAAACAGAACCACACCCAGACAGAAACAGAGACAGAGGCAAACACACAGAAACTACAATTTAGAAATCATTTTAAAGATAAGAATTGGATAGAACAGACTCAGACTCAATAGCACCATAACAACAGTGTATGAAGTTCAGTCTCAGGAAATTAAGGACCATTTCTGAAAAGGACAATTTCCTAAAATCCACACTGTGGTTATTACTTTTCTAGTGAGTACTGTTCTCTACTGAGCAAATGTATGCTAAATGTCTGCTATACAATATAAAGGATTTTGGTTTGTTGTTTGACAAAAGCTATGTATCCTACACAATTGCCCTGACCCTTCTCTGGTGAAAGTATTATTATGTATTGTTCATACTCCTATAAAATGAAAGACACCTATGGAAAATCCCCTAAAATTCTGTGGCTAGAGCCTGTTAGTGCTGGAATCCGAGAATAGTGATGAACTTGAAGGTTCCCCACCCACTCCTCAGTGTACGGGGTAAAATATTTAGAAATATGATAAGAAACAATGTTTGGTATTACAGTTCTTTTTGGCCTTTCATAAGAGAAAATAAAATAAAATAAATAAAAGATGTGACCAGGAATTTTTAGAATGTATGACCAGAATTTGAGAGGGAATGAAAAACTCACCATTTCATGAAAATTGTGGCTCACAATAGTCTCCGGGAATGACTAAGATTGTGAAAGGAAAACAGAATTGTAGACAGTGCTTCTGTCAGGCAAGTGAGCAGCCATGTGCAAATAGGAAAGTTAAAGGGCTAATTGAGGAAGTGTGTAAAACAAGAGTGTCTGCACTGGAAAATTTCAACAGGATGATATAGAGAAAAAGATTGACAGACAAATAGAAAAAATATTTTTCCCCGAGGGACAGACAGCAAGTTTATTGTCCACTGAAACAGATAACAGCAAAATAAATGAAAGGAATCAAACAATTCTTTTTTTATTCAATGATAATCCCAATATCTCACATCTCTTGTAGCACCCTTATACCCTACACATTGATATAGAGACATCTATGTGTTAAATTTCATCTCTGCCAAACTGCACAAAGATTCTGCCTCCCAAGATTAATTCTTCTTGCACAATTGCTTTAACTCGTTCTTATGAAGACTAACAATATCCACATGACCATTGTTTATTACATAACTGTGGGTATGCTTTGACTAAGACTTTTTATATATTCTATTAATAATAACTGAAAACAGAAAACAAAAACTTAGATATCTATAAACAACCTCAGTATGGGACACACACTCTATTTGGAAATTAGTACTTATATTTCAAATATATTCAATATCATATGTGTTGTATACTTTTCAATATTCTTCAATAAGTTTTCTAATACAGAAAGTTTACAAGTTTTGAAATTTTATTGCTCTAGTAAATGGAATAATCATGATGCCTCTGTATCTATCATAAAAATGTTAATCAGTAATACACTCAGAGCAATACAACAAGAATTATAATTCTAATTAAAATTAAAATTTCATACAATGAAAGCAACACAATTAAATTCCTTACTAGGATTCAGTTTAGGTTTATGATCCTAGATTAATACATTGATGTAACTTTATCATTTCTCTAATCCAATAAGCAGTAAATTATTCATAATTTTAATTTAAACAAAACTAATTACAAGAAAATATCAGTTATAGTAAATGTTGAAAGCATGATCACTTTTGCTTCAATATAGCACCTTGGAGAGAATGCAATTATTTTCTGCATTTTTATGATTCTTTCTCTAGAAATAAACTACTTCAAATATTAGCCCTAGGTTACTCACTATTATGGGGCTATTGTTACAGAGTAGTAACAACAACAACTAAACACCTAATGATTGAGGAATAGAAGTCAGCTATTAACAGCTTTTGAGTTGGAAAGGGCCTTTAAAAGCTATTTTAAAACAGACACCTTTTTTTTTACACTATTAAATTATGAAAACTAATTTTAAAAACAGCAATAAACACATATGGGAAATGGCTTTTCAGAGTTTGCAGAATGTTTGCTGCTTTAGGCTGGCTTGGCTAGTACGCACAAGAGCAATGCAGCTCACCAGGAACCCTAACTTTAACATTGACATACTCTGTCCTTGACATGTGACCAGTGCTTCTCTCATCAACTTGGTCGCCGCCCTCATGTTCCACGATGTGTTCTTTGGGTTGTCCATGCTACCTTTCATGTGAGGATGAATGACCTTTCACAAATGATTTATAAGTAGAAGTTCTTAAAATGTTAATGGAACCCACATTCACCTACATATTCCTTTTTTGGGCCTCTCTTTTCCATATGTACAGATGTAATCATGTCTAAGGGATTGCAAAGGAGTAAAATAAAGCATTACAAAGAAGTGGGCCTAATTAGAGCAGAGCTATATAATTTCATACTGTCACTGTAAGATCAACTTCATTTTGTTTTCTTAAGGTAATAATACGATATCAAAAAGTACAGAAAAATGGTTCCTTATTTTGCCCCCCCCCCTCTTTTTTCTTGAAAGACATGTGAGACACACTGAATGTCTTTTAGTTTGAAGGAATGTCAGTATTCCACCAGGGCTGTTGATATTCTTCATTAACTATAACATAGTTAAAATGTAGCACCTGCAATAAATCAAAGAGCTGGAAGATTGCATTAACACTTATGACAGTCACAGAGTTTGGTGGGTGTTGGTTATTTTTTCCCTCCCTAGAATTCCAGGGTCATCACTCATAATAGTGAAAAGTATAGCATAAAGGGGAAAAAATTCAGAATGTGCCTAAAAATAAAATAGAAAGCCCTCAGGAGCCCTTTCAGAACAACAATAAAAAGTATTGCTAGCTGTAAAATTTGTAAGCAGCTTCCATCCTGTCGGCACAGAAACAATGAAGATGAATTACATTCCAGCAAAAACATGGAACCCGTCTGGTAACAGTGGCAAATCTACTACAGGAGGACAAAGGCAAACTATGTCTTCTGTGTCTGGAGTTGAAGGTGTCAGAACAGGATATTATGAATTAAATGAAAAGCAGAGATTATTTTAGAAGCTATCTCTAAGCTGATCAATTCAGTTTGTTTATTTGAGCATTGTTCGTTTCTACTCAGCCTTATAATTTTTTTGGATTAATTCTGAGGTGATAAAGCCTAGCATGAAATTATATGTATTAAACATGTAAGTGTGTATATATTGAAAATAGATGAATCGAGTTCAAATGATGGTAGCTATTTATATATCTTCCTATATGCTTATGTAGGGCAAACAAGACAAGCTTAAACTTCATTTGGCTCTACAGAAAGGTGCTTTTGTTTCAAGGGAAGACATTTGGTCTGTGTGGGAGACGCTGGCAGCTGGGATGAAATGCTGGAGAGGACAGCTCACAATCCACCACCCAGCAATGCAAATTCGTTACCTAGAATCTCCTTTGCACAACAAATGAGAGACCTGTTTTGCATATAGCCTTGTTTGATGCCCTAGATATTGGTGTGATCCCCGAAAAGACGTGCTGCTCAGATGAGAAATGTATCGATAGGGATTGTTTTGCATGTGTTGATGTCCACCTGGATAGCAAGTTGCAAGTTTAATAACAAACTCGCATATCCTAAACCAAGGTCACCCTATGCAAAATGAAAATGACACCAGGAGCAGAAAGAGAAGGGTGTTTATTAAAACTTAAGTGTGATTCTCAGAGGATGATTAGAAGTAAAATATGTCCATCCTTTGCTAAAAGAGCTTGGCTTTTAAATTCAATTTAAAACTCAAAGGTTTTCTTACTTATGTGATTATGAATGTTAATTAAAGAAGACATGAAAAAGTTTCAGCAATTATACACAGTCTTGACACTATTTCAAAGTCGTTTTCCTTTTCTGCTGGTATTCAAATTGTCTCCCTTTACATAATGACTGTGGCTTGAATCAATTGTACATTAGAAAATTGAAGGTAATACTGGGTTATCTGGAAAATCATTTAGAATCGACATAATTCATGCCTGAGTCCCAGTGATTGATTGCATTACAGCAGAGTAGAATTCAAGGTGAATGGAAGCAAATGTTGAATGAAGGTTCCCTTAACCTCATCAATAGCTTCCTCATACATCAAATTTTTGAATTGGAGGAGCACATAACAGGAACTAAATCACCAGCAATTACCTCGCACTAGATACGGTGTTTGTGTGAGTATCCAATAATCTCTAAACCTGTGCTTCTCCCAGCTGAGCTGATCTTTGATAGAAAGCCATTGAGAACAATGGGTCACTGAGAGTAAATGAGGTGGGACGACCAATGGGTTTCCTCAAGTGCTCTCATACACCCCCGTGTAGGCTATCTGATGAGGTAATCTGCATAATAACGTGGCCCTTGTGTGTTGCGGCTAAGTCAATGGGGCATTGACTATATAGAAAACCCTCACTGGCATTTAATAAGAGGACTGGATCTACAGATTCACAATGACTATACTCATCCGAGGGGAAGAGGGGTATGCTAATCTCATAATTATACCCCTTTCATCCCTCACTGGGAAATTGTTATCTGTTGGCAGTAAAAAAAGCATCATTCCAAGAGGAATTCCAATTGAATGAGTTTAAATGTGATTCTCTAATTATTTGTGTATGTGTGTAATATGAATTAAACATGTATAAATAATTATTAATCCATATTAAGGGATTTAAGAGAAATGTGTTCTGAACAATGTGTAGTCTGTTCTCATGGATATGATAATGTGCAAAGGTGATTTAATTAGGTAGTTAAAAAAAGCAATGAGCATTTATAACTTTAGTTCCTTTTAAAAGATCTCTCTCTCTCTTTGTCTCTCTTATTTAGCATTTCCATTCTCATAGGAACTTTCAAAACTGGATGATTAGAACAATTTTAAGTGTGCATTTTAGAATGCTTGTTATATTTTAAAAAAATTAAAAGTTTCTAATGTACTCTTCAAGTTGTAAACCCATTGGTTGAAAAGTTCTGCATTTTTAAAGTAAAAATTTAATCTTTTAAATGGCTCCAAATATCAAATTAATTTTTAAAGATACATGCTTTTGGGCCAATGTATTGAAACAATATAGATTCATGTGCGATTATAACTACTTTAGAGTTTAGAGTCAACTAAGATTCCTTACTTACTAGCTAAAGAGACAGCATTTCTTTTTCTTTTTTTTTTTTTTTTTGGTTTTTCGAGACAGGGTTTCTCTGTGGTTTTGGAGCCTGTCCTGGAACTAGCTCTTGTAGACCAGGCTGGACTTGAACTCACAGAGATTCGCCTGCCTCTGCCTCCCGAGTGCTGGGATTAAAGGCGTGCGCCACCAACGCCCGGCGATAGCATTTCTTAAAGATTAACAGTTTTTAAATTTGGAAGAAACACGTGAAATTAAAGTCATCGGAAAAAGTGTGTTCTTGTTGAAATCTTTATTACTTTTCAAAGGTCCTGTGCATTGATTGGATATATCTTTGGGACATTCAGTCTACATGAGTAAAAGATCATTCTCTTAGAATTGTCTTAGAATTATATTCAGAGCTGAGAAATGGGCACATGCATAGCTCTCTCCTTTTGGTTCGATCATGTTTCTTTTCTCTTTATGACCCTCTTGTCTGGATTTGGTGCTAGCTTTGCCTTCTAAGTGTTTGGCTGTGTTTGGGCAGGAGGAAGGGGTGTGTGTGTGTGTGTTTGTGTGTGTGTATGTGTGTGTGAGAGAGAGAGACAGAGAGACAGAGACACAGACAGAGAAAGAAACTTGAAAGATGGACCAATGCTGAAGTAAGGCACTATGAGTAACAAAAGACTCACACATCATGTTCTAATCATCACTTTTATGGATACCCATAAGTCACGTTATACAAGGCATGTATTTTTATCTAATTTAGGTCGCTGCTCATAAAGAAAGGTACTAGTTAAAGAAATTTATTTTTCAAAGTTTCTTTTTGACTAAGAAAATTCTTTTACATTTTTATCATTTTACCAGATTTCAAAGCAATTTTTGTTATGGGTAAGTTAAAAATGTAAATTTTATCACTTTAAATCCTATTGTTTTGGGAGGCAATCACAGACAGATCTTGACCTCTCAGAGTTCAAGCCCAGCCTGTTCAAGCCAGTCAGCCATGTATACAATGAGATACAGTCTCAAAAACAACAACAACAGAAAGGACAAAAAAAAAAAGAACTAATATATTTGTATATCATTAAAAAGTTGTTCAATAGGAAGAGAGGGGAGATCTTGTAGATTAAGATTGTCCACTAGAAAATTTCACTTAGTCATTTTCCTAGAACTCTTTTGAGAAATGTAGTTTTAAGTTTAAGGATAATGAAAAGAGTTAGAACTGTAAAATATAATAAGAAAATATATAAGTTAAAAGTTAACTATTATAAATAAAAACTTTGGAGTTTTTATCATAAAAGGTGCACATTGAAAATATGAGGAGATTTTATAGAAAACTATTTCAGATCATCTTTTTTGCTCAGTATATAGATTCAGGACAATCTCTACGGAAAATTCTAGAGCCAAATTATGTAAAACCCAGATGGCAGAGATCAAGTTGTATTGAATTTCATATGAGAAAATGTACTTAAATATGAATGACTATATTTGTACATGTGAACATATTCCTTTCATCCATAATGCATTTCTTCTCCCATGTCAGTGTACATATCTTCATGAACACACACTGAGATTTGGCATAATGATGTTGTGCCTACTACTTTTGCAGTTTCTAAAGAAACAAAGTTTGCTTTCTCACTTTTTATGTAACTTTTGTACTTATTTTACTTAAACACATATTCATACAATGGACAGATTTGATAAATGATCCTTGAATTGGATGTCTACAAATACAAATACATTTAGCAATGGTGTAAGAGAAGATAGGCAGCTTTAACTCTAGAACTATGAATGACCTCATGACCAATCTAAAGTAACAGTAATTTGTTCATCTTTGAATGACAGCAACTGGTAAAGGTATTTTTATTATATAAAAAACCAGATAGATCATATAAACAAGTATCTGAAGCAGGTTCTTTTTGGTCATAATATTGTCAGAAAGTTAATTTAAAATATTACAGAATTAACATATAATATATGTGAAAAATTTTAGGAATATCTCCTTTCTGCATCTTGCACTAAATTATTAATTTTCCTGATACCTGGAAATACATTGTCAATGTTTTAGAAAACTAAAGGAGTTAGAGAATCAAACATCATGTCTGATGAGAGAAGGAAAAGCTTTCTGTGTAGGAGGAAAACAACCTTGGAGAAAAATAAATGCTTCCTTCTCTTTTATTCAAAACAGTGAGGTATAAAATGATGTTCTTGCATTTTTGTTCAGAGTAGATCTAAAGATTATACTGAAAGCAAGAATGAACAAATCTGTACAACATCAGTCAGTGTGACTGGAGAATTTGATCAAATATAGACTCTATTATTAATTCTGTCAAAACCAGAGAGACTCAGAAAGTGTTTCATACAAGCCCTTCTATTATCTTTTTTCTGTGTCTCTGCATTCCAGAGATGGTGGTACATTTTATTGGCCAGTTTTCATTAGGATTACTTTCTGTAGGCATCCCCTCTTTCATTATCATAAATGGAAGAAAAACAAGTAAACTGAATTCATTTCCTCTGGCACGCACAGAGTAGGGACTGAGATAAAGCTTATATTTTAGTACCTTCCCACGTGTTGTATTCTGGTTTATCAAAAGCCAAAAGTGAAGTCCCAATAGCAGGTAGACTGCAGAATGACAAGGTTCTTCTTTGGAGAAATGTCACTTAATGGCTCTTGTAGTCCAACTGATGTGCCTCCTCTGGAGAACACGGTTGTCTGACAGCTATGTCTGAGTCATCTTGGTATATTTGAAACAGTTGGTACTCTCTCGTAGACACTTGTCAACATGTACAGATGATGTTTTAACTGGCACATTGTCACCAACTACCTCACACTGGGAAAAGCTGAATAGCTGTGAAAAATAAGACTTTCAGTTCCAGAGAATTGGAGAGTTAGTGGCAGAATCAGAGCCTTTCAGAGTCATCTCTTGTGTGAATATTGTGTGGATGGACAATACGTTGTACATATTTATTTTTATCCTTGCTGTACCCTAGTCATCTAAAATAAACATTATTTTATTAAAATTCATTAATATAAACATTATTAGGAAGAACATAAAGACATATTTTTCTCAGTACAAGGATGGCAAGTAGAATTAATTGCTAATAAATTTTATTTAAAATGTCACCCACAATTTTGTCTTTTCTACATTTCCTTTTGTTTTTGAATCCTCTGTGCTAGTGTGTTATTGATAAGTGAACAGGTTATAATACAGTCATGTTCAGAGGTAAGACTTGGGAAGTTATTGGCTCATGAGGACTCCAATTTCATCAACTCACTGATAGATTCGTTGGATTCTGCGAGGTGACAGAACTTTAAAAGTTGATGTTGACAGGGGTCAGTCTTCTAAAGATTGGTTGGAGGGGTATAGTGTGCATATGATCCTTTTCTCTCACTCTTTGTTTTCTTGCTGCCATAAGATTAGCCACTAGTGTTTCTTCACCCTGTGCTTCCCAACATGATGCTCTGCTTCACTTGGATGCAGAAACAATGAAGCAAAGTGATCATGGACTGAACCAGGGACAAAACAGTTCTTTGCTCATTTGCATTGAGTTTCCTGCATTTTATCACATCACCTCAAATAAATGCAGATATAAAGATGGTGGATAATCAGAAAAACTTCAGCAATCCAAATGTGTCATTTTAAGTGAACTACATATCAAAGTGCAATAGTGAAAAACAACACCAGTATTTCACACGATTCTTATATATAGTATGTGTATAATATATACATACATACATTCATACATATAAACACACTAATCAGTATATATATGTATACATATATATATATATATAAAACATTATGTATATGGTGTTTTGTCTGTGCATATGTCTGTCTTTTCAACATGTATGTGAAAGTCCACAGAGACAAGCAAAGATTTTGTGCACTGGAACTGAAGTTATGTGAACCACTATGTAGGTGTTGTGAATGAAAGCTGGGTCCTCTGTAAGACAACAAATGTTTTTTAGCAGCTGAGCCATCTCTCTGTGGTGTGGGAAGTCCTTCTGTATATCGGTTGTTTTTTTTTTTTTTTTTTTTTTTTTGATGGATGAATGAAGAAACTTCTTGGACCTATGACAGGGCAGAATAGAGCAAGGCAGGAATTACAAGCAGAGATAGAGGAAAAAAGAGAACAGAGTCAGGGAGATACCATGTAGCTGCCAAAGGAGTAACATGCCAGCACCGGTAAGCCACAGCCTAATGGCAATACACAGATGAATAGAAATGGGTTACTTTGAAATGTAAGAGCTAACTAGAAATGGTCCTGAATCATTGGTCAAACCGTGTTGTGAGTAATATGGTTTCTATGTAATTATTTCTGGTCTGGGCAGCTGGGAACAAACAAGCAATCTTCCACTAGATCTCCGGTCCCAATTTTTTTTATTCTACTTAAAGAGCCTAGTTGATTACCTGGGTTTCTTTTTTTCGAGACAGGGTTTCTCTGTGGTTTTGGAGCCTGTCCTGGAACTAGCTCTTGTAGACCAGGCTGGTCTCGAACTCACAGAGATCCTCCTGCCTCTGCCTACCAAGTGCTGGGATTAAAGGCGTGCGCCACCACCGCCCGGCTTACCTGGGTTTCTTTTAAATATATACATAAACTTCTGTCTTAGTTAGGTTTCTATTGCTGTGAAGAGACATTCTGACCCCAGCAACTTTTATAGAGAAAAATATTTAATTGGGGTCAGCTTTTAATTTCAGAGGTTTAATCCATTATCATCAATGGCAGGAATCAATGCAGCAATTAGGCAGATATTGGTGCTTGAGAGCGAACTGAGAGTTCTATGTCTTGATCCACAGTAAAAGGAGATTGTGAATCACAATGGGCATAACTTGAGCATATGTGACCTCAAAGTCCACCTCCACAGTTACACTTCCTCCAACAAGGCCACACCCACTCCAACAAGCCACAACCACTCCAACAAGGCCAAACCTACTCCAGCAAGAATAAACTTCCTAATAGTGTCACTCCCTATGGACCAAAAATTCAAACACATGAGTCTATGGATACCATACCTATTCAAATCACAATAAAGTTTAAACAATTATTAGAGACAATGTGATATTTGTGAGGTAAGGATTTTTAATTCCAGGTTAAAATGTATCCATAAATAAATAAGAGGTGCCCAAAAGCTTGAAATACAGAGTAATAATAACTACTTGTAAATGTGAATCACCTACAACTCATCAATAAACTTGATCTGCCCAGATTGAAATATCATACTTATTAGACAAATTTGTATACATAAAATATATAAGTAAAGTTATAAAATAGTTTTAAAGCAAATAAATTTAGCTGCTCCAATTTTAGACATTACATAAGCCCAATTAGATATTTCCTTTTAAATTGCCTAAGTCATAGTGTTTTAACACAGTAATATAAAAATCAAATAAAACTATTGTTCATGTTTTCCTCAACAAAATAAACAGTAAACACACTAATCTTTGATTTAAATGTTTCATTTTATAGATATATGTCTATTCAGATGCTTTTCAAAATAGTTAAAAGACTGAATCATTACATTTGCATTATATGGATATTTAGAATAACATATTAATTTATATTAATAAATGGAAGAAATCTTGTGTCTACATCAATCTAGAGTTCAGGGCATACTATATAAAATAAGAAAATAAGGGAAAAGCATTTTAAATATATAACAACTCCTTTTTAGTCAAAGAATATCTTCATTTTTAAGTATCTTTTTTTTTTTTAATGGAAGCTAGCATTTTCTCCCCAGGGAAGCCTATACTAAAGCAATTCTTAAAAGATTAGTTGCCATTTTACATCAAGACTAATAATTCTGGATTAAATTTGGCCACTTAAAGATGAGTTTTAGTTTAGTGCTGTGTAATGGAATATAATGCCTGCCAGTAAAAACTGGGGTATGTGGCAAAGCCCTCATGTATGAAGGAAGGTGGCATAGAAAAGCTGCAAAACTGACTGGCCATACACCAGAATTTTCTTTGTCACCTTTGCAGTGTGCAATGGGAAGATATCACATAAACATGCTATGAAAAAAAAATAACAAGATTTCTTGTAAAAGGAGACTTTGTTTGTTGAAAACTTTTCTATATATTCCCTAGAATCTGTTTTAAAATTCAACATTTCTTGAAGTGTAACCAAGAAACCAAGTAAATATATTTATGAAACACAACATTAACATTCAAAGTTGGACACACAGAGGAATCTAAATGGAAAACAAAGGCAATATTACTAGTGAAAACAGTCTTTTCTAAGTGTCTTCAATGTTATCAAATATGTTTTTAAAGAAAATTCATTTTCATTTTTTATATGTATTATATATTTGTATGTATTTATTTATTATAATTCATAAATTACACACATATGTATGTGCATTCTCTCATGGATATACTTGGAAATATTTTCCAGTGTATACCAGTGAAATTTTATAAAATAATATGTATTCAAATTATTAAACACTTGAATTGAAAGTTTTAGAATATTTTTACTCTTTCAGTGTTTATCATTTTAATTTAGTGTTTAAATACTTGTTCACGATGGTTTTCCAAAGTCAGTACAATTTCTAATTTTTTGTTTCATTACTGTGACACAAATATTCCTGATAGATTTTGATAATCTTGCCTGAAAGCAACGGCATATGGTAAATTTAAAGTCAACACAACCTATGAAACAGATTTGACAGTCTGACAAATAACTTATAGGTCAAATAACCACAGATTTGCAAGGTTGGAGTGTGTACATGTGTGTGTATTAAAGCAAAGCTAAGAAAGTTCAAAGATTATTCTGTGGCTTGGGTGTGTTTACAAGAGCACTTGGTAGTCTATATAATCGGCTGCATCTGTCGAGCATAAATGTGTCTTAATTACAGGTTTTTTAAGGGTGAACATCTGTACCCTTTCCTGCAACTATGTAGATGCTTGGATGATTATTTGAGAAGGCAGTGTGGTTAAATTTGTACACTGTACTTGCTAATTCACTTTATTTAGGATAAATCAGAAATATTTAAAGGTTTATCTGTATCACTTTGACATAGCATTTCATACTGATATAATTTTGTTTTCTGTAATTACTTTACAACATAAAATTAGAATCAGATTATTTTAACCAAAATTTTCCTTAAAAATGCCAGTTCTACTTTTCCTTATTTTTTATGGGTCCCATATATTTCTGCACACCTGTGCTGTTAAAATATAAAGCTAGTTATATTTTAAAAAGTTATTTTGGGTTTAGCAAAGGAGTAGTGTGTGGTAACACTGAGCTGGCAGGGTTCCAACAAACAATACCTGTGGTTGAAAGACTAGTGTTGAAATTATTCACCATCAGCCGGGCAGTGGTGGTGCATGCCTTTAATCCCAGCACTTAGGAGGCAAAAGCAGGTGGAACAGCATGAACAGAAAGCAAGTTGGGAAGGAAAGGATTTATTCAGTTTTACACTTCTGTATTGTTTCTCATAACTGAAAAAAATCAGCACAGGAACTCAAACAGGGCAGGATCCTGGAGGCAGAAGTTAATGCAGAAGTCATGGAGGGGTGCTGCTTACTGTCTTGTGCCCCATGGTTTCCTCAGCCTGCTTTCTTATAGAACTCAGGGAAACTAGCCCAGGGATAGTACTATCCAAAATGGGGCTGGGCCGGCCCCAGCTGATCACTAGCTGACAAAATGTCCTACAACTGGATCTTATGGAGGTTTCTTCAATTGAGTTTCCTTCCTCTCTTAACGCTCTAGTTCATGTCAAGTTGACACACAGAACCATCCAGTCCATTGTCAGAATGGTTTAACGTTTTAGAATCTATTAGATATGTTTATGTGTCCAAATCTAAGAAATGAACATTTTATAGAAAGCAATGGAGGCACATTTTTTAATTAGTTCTGTCACATGCTAATCACAATTACTCCTGAAAAAGTTTAAGTATACAATACAAAAGTCCCTTGAAAAGATCAAGTAGGGAAGTTTTGCTAAATATCCAGCATCATATATTTCAGTTACTTAGGAGGTTAGGATGGCTTTCAGAAGTGAGGCACATGCCTAGCATCTGTGAGTCACAGAGTCATCTCCATTACATGAGGAATGACTTCACCAACTTGACCAATCTTAAACAAATTTATGCCTGATCTTTGGCCTCCCAAATCTCAGTATAGTCAACTTTGAAAACCTGAACCTGGAAAATCTTTCTCTGATCTTTGAGATATGAGGTTTCTGTCACCAGTTGTGCTTTTCTGAAGGACTAAGAAGATATCTTAGTTTGAAATATAAATCTCATGAAAAACTTGGGCTTGTTGCTATGGGAGAGTCTTGGTCTAACCTCTGCAAACAGCAATTAGCCAACATAGGTGGCTAAATACATTGACCAACCTCCTACTGCAGTTCTCTAGGCTTTTCCTTTAATTCAGTCCCTTAACTCAATGAGAATGCTCTTGACAATCTCCCACATTACAGTCTTTTTGAATAAACTCTCTCTCTTTTTTTTTTTTTTGGCTGGTATATATTATAATCCTGTTACTGTTTCTTGCCATTTAAGTATTCAATTCAAACATGCAAGCTTAAATTTAATCTTCTTTCCTGGAAAATCATAAAATAATATTTTGATATACACATTAAAAAGAGTGATGGCTATAGCTTAGTGGTGTATTGGCCTTTCCTAGGACAAAAGATTCTGTCTCAATCCCAGTATATTCACATAATTCAAAATGTTTTTATTATTAGACCCTTATTTCTGAGTATGATAATATATTTTATATAGGTATTGTTTGGATATAAAGTTTTTACAAATGTGAGAAAATTGTTCTCCATGTTTGAGATAATCTATCTTTAGTAATATTTTTCAAAATTATTTTCAAATCATTGATTTTAGAGAACTTCATTCTATAAGGAAGTAAAACAACAGAGTAAAGAATAACCCTCCATTCAGTCTCATCCTTCATCTTTTTGTTTACAACACATTATTAAGATTGTATCAGATGTTCAGCTATTGTTTCTTCCTACTCAAAGCATATAATTTAGCTAAATATTTGGGTAGCACTCCTTACTCTCTGTCTGAATTCAAAAATTATGGATTTTGAAGTGTTTTGTTCAAATAATTAAAGTGTTGTTTTCCAATGGGGAATTAATATTCAGACATATTTTGTAAAAATTTAAATCAAACATTAACTGTGATACCCCTTCTTGAAACTATTGACAATAACAGAACTCAACAATTCTTCACTTTAGTTTTATATGCTCTAGAAATAAAATGGAGTCATAACTTGGACAGTCAGTTTAAAACACCTGTCTATCTAAATAAAAAGATTGCTGATTACTCTTTTAGGTTTGAAGGTAATGATCGTTGGCTGTGGAATATTTCTCTAGGACGCTGAAAAGATTTGTCACTCTAATCAGTTTAATAAAATGCTGATTGCCCAGTAGCCAGGCAGGAATTATAGGCGAGATGACTAAACTAAGGTTGATGGGAAAGACAAGGGAGGAGTTAGGAGATGCCCACTAAATGTGGAGAAAGCAAGATGGACACACCATACTGAGAAAAGGTACAGCTGTGTGGCAGAGAACAATTAGGGAACATGGGTTGAAATGAAATGTAAGAACTAGTCAATAATAAGCCTGAACTATTGGTTGAGCATTTATAAATAATATTAAGTCTATGTGTGGTGGTTTGGAAAATCACTACTAGGTATTTGGGTCTGAGAGGCTTTGAGACAGGAAACTTCTTCCTATAATCATTCATATCAACAAATTCTAAACCCCAAATATATCACTCACTCTGAATAAGATTAGTTCTGTAGTTATTACTAGTAGTTATTCCTCCAATAACGATTTCAGAAATCATGACCTCTCATTCTGTGGCTAAGATCAAGTGTGGAAGCAAATGTTTTGGTTCATTTGTATGACTTATTTGGATGCTCAGAAAATTTGCAGGTACTTTCTCTAAAAGAAATATGGTTTTCAAGCTCAAATTTAAATTCCATATTAACACTTTTCTACTCGACGCCATTCTGTTTCTCAAATATACATATATCACTACCTGTAAGAAATCATAAGGCACTCTCCCATCCACAATGCTCATGTTAGCTTCCTTGATGATTTATTTATTCCCTGCAAGCATATACATTGATTGCTATGCGTGTGGAGGGTACTCTGCAATATACTAGAGAAGAAGAAATGAGAACACAGGCATATTCTGCCCTCAAGTAATAGTTTGGAAGCTATTTCTTGTATAACATTTATGTTCCATAAATAACTATTGTGCAAGACAGAAAGTGCTAAATACCAAAGAATAAAAATCTATAAAGGACTGTCAGAATTCTGGGGCAATGTAGAGGAAAACTATTTCATCATAGATGGCTTCAGGATTTTAACAGGAGTCTGCAGGGGTCACAAAGGATTTGGGCTGAGAGACAAAGATTGTTATAAAAATATAAACATTCCACAGAGTAAAACATCACAAAGAAAGAGACAAGCAAATAGGAAAGTGAAGGAAACATGCAACTAATTCAACTAGGCCCAGTAAAGGAAAGTGGTAGAAGCAAGATAAATAAAGAACTTAACATTATTGCAAAACATAAGTTCCTCAAACTAAAGAGTTTTGCTTTGTATAGTTCTTAATGAACAAGGATATATCTGCTATCAAACAAAGAATGACAACACTAGTTTTGTATAAAAATATTATCGGACAAGAAACAAAAACATGCAACAAGGAGGAAGTATCCACCAACAAGGAACGCTCCTTCCTTTAGAGGTAACTCTGACAATTTAGATACAGACCATATTCGTCTATAAACTGTAAGCACTGGGACATGTTAAAGATAAAAAAAATTGTAAATGACAACTGATGCAATAGTAAAAGCAAAGCAGAAAGCAGAAAACAGTTGTAAGATTATTTTTAATTACTCTGAGATCTATGGTGTCCTATAAAATGGACAGCAAATACACTGGTGCTTAGACGAACAGTCACAATGAGAAAGTAGGTAAAATAAAGGATTTACACTAAATCTGCCACAGTGGGTTCAGTCTTCAATCTATATCCAAAAAAGTACAGCAGAGCAGATCCTTGTACAGATCTCATAGTTATGCAGAGATAGCCATAGCAGCATTGTGTACAGTAGACAAGGGTGAAGAATGCAAGGCCCAGTAAAGGTGAAATAGATAGAAACTGGTGTTTGTATTAGACAAGATTAGTAAACTACCATAATCATAAGGAAATTCTGATGAATTTGGTAATATTGTTGTCAGCTGGAGGAAGTCTAGCATCACCTGCTATTAAGGTCTCTGGGCATGTCTGTGAAGATTAGTATTATCCGTGGCTTATGCTATTCCCTGAAGTAATCCCATACTATGCAACTGGAGAATGTTGACAGACAGGCAGTGTTTATTGTTCTTTGTTTCCTGGTTAGAGATGAGATGTGACTAGATGCCTCAACATCCTATGACCTTGTCTCCTCCACCCTGAAAAATTCTGTCCATGAAAAGTGAATCAAATGTAAACTTTTGCCTTCTGAGTTTTTTTTTTTTTTAATCAGTTATCTTATCATAGCAACAGGTAAAAATACTGAGATAAACCAGATTGGACTTTGTTGACACTGTGTCAAACCAAATTAAGCTAACAAGAAGAAAGAGAAGAAAGCCAAATACCCATTGTATTTTCTTATATGAACTATTAAGGACATTCAAAGCTAGACAATAAAAGGAGAATGGTGGAGTCTGTAGCTTGGGAGAATTATAAAGGAAAAAACATTGTTATGCAAGAGGTTTAGAGTTTTATAAGGTAAAAGCATTCTGGACATTGGATTTACAACAATAAATATTCAATCAACTTTTGGAACTATATATTTCACAGAATGGAGGTGATGAATTTTATGTCTTATTTTATCACAAATATTTTAAAACAAAAGCATGAATCACATGATTACATTACTAGTATTCATTGATATTAATAAAAATGAAGGAAAAATCATTATACAGTATGTAAGAGTAGGTTGTAGTATTTAAAAACTATTGAAAGTAATTATTTAATTTTTCAGAGTTAATTCAAATTAACTCTGAAATTCAAAATTTCGAAGGTTTCCAAGTGTTTCTCTGCATGGGTCTGAATCCAATATACCAGGTTTCACTTCCAGTTTTGACTTCTCATGATTTCTATTCATAAAATCTTAGAAAATTCCTCTATGTCTCACTTAAAACAGACAGCTCTGCAATACTATTTGTTTGTCTCATGGGATTGTTTTGAGTCCCACAATCATTTATTAATGCTTTGTGTTCATCAAAGCACGAAGTCAACGTGATCTGCCGACCTCCTTGATGAGTTCTGTGTAAACAATGACACCATGGAAAGCCAAGAGGGGCCATTATAAACAACCATCACAGGGTCCCTTGTGACCCATTCTGAGCAGAACCTTGGCAGATGAGAATCAAAAGTCCCTGCTCCTTTCCCAGCTCTGTATTTTATATTAACGGGATGTATTTTAAGCGTTTAGATGTTTCCTCTTTAATAACTATTTTTTTGCAAGTGCTGATTTTTTTTGTGAACTCCTTTGTGTGTCTTATAAAAGAAAATACTTGGAAAGAATGAGTGTTTCTATGAACTTGGCGGAATACAAAAGAATAGAGGAAAAATGAACATCAAGGATGAGCTAAGATGATGGAATAGTACTACTTTTGAAGAAGTGATTAGGGAATTCTTGTTCATTTTTGGATTATAGCTGGCAGGAAGCTGGAGACACAGGCAGATGCACTTTCTGTCCCTGAGCTTTGCTCTCTCTACACGTGTTATTTTATTCAATTTTCACAACAATTCAAGAAGATAGACTTTTATTCTCGTTTCTCGGTTGAGGACTCTGTAAGTAATTCGTCCCAGACCACAGAAGTAGTAAATGGAGAGTGGTTTTCTAACCAGCACACTTTCGCCCCTGTATCTATGCATTTTCCATAATGCCATTTGATCAAGCTTCCGCCTTTCAAAATGCACCCAGGTGTGTTATCAGAACGATCGTACACCCAGGCAACATTTCATCTTCCAAATCTAAACTGTCTCTAACTGGAGGGCATATGTCTATAAAACATTCTAGGCTCCTGCTGAGCATCGTTATGTATGTCTTTGATGAGGACAGACTGGTCTGAATAGTTTAAAGGCAAAGGGATACTCAAAGAGCCTCGCAGGTCATGTTTCCATTGAGGAAAAATAGAATCGGGAAATTGAAGAATTGTATCCAAAGAAACTCAGGTAGTCAATGTTCTCACAAAACATAACTGTCATTTGATTTGCTGCATACTATTTATTAAGGATTCAAAACAGAGTGCTACCCAGTTATGATTGACTATTGAAAACCTTTGTGTTTTTAGCCAAAGGTTCCAGGCTTTCATTGCCTGTTGTGTATTTAGTTACTTAACTCAATGTTGTCAGTATTGTCCAAGTAGAATTAGACTAATTATTTTGTTTCTGTCATTTCATAGTATGATACTTGCATACTGAAAGAACATCTTAAGCATGTTAGCAAATTTTGGGGGGAATAATCCACAGTATTAATTTATTCAAAAATTTCACATTTGTCTCCTAGTCCTGACCAATTCAGTACCTATGTGTATTGCTTACTTTACTCCAAGCAATAAAAAAAATAAAGTAAAAAAATAAAAAACTCAGAGAAGCAACAATGTGAGGAAGGGATTATTCTGGCTTACAGTTACATGGGAAGACATGCATCATAGCTGAAAATACATGCTGTCAAATCAGGAGATTTATTTTTTATATTGCATATCTAGTCAGGAGGCAGTGAATGAAAAGGAAGGCGATCAAGGTTATCCAGTACAACTTCAGCTCCTAATGGCTCCATAAACTTCCTTAACCACACAGCCAAATAAGTACTAACTGTTCAAACAGGAGAGCCTAAAGGTGACATTCCACAATCAAACCATAGTACCTCCTTGTAATGAATGTATTGGTTCTCTGATATTACTGTTTCCAATTAATCTCACAGTTAGTTTAGTGGTCTTTAAGATTGGACCTGACATTTTTTGTTATTAAAACAAAGAGAAAATGTTCAGTTCATTTGCCCTCAATTTTGCAAGAAATATAAATCTGTATTTTAGTATGTTTATAATAAGGAACACCAGGGCAAGTATCCAGGATGCGGTTCTCTACGCTTTAATGATTGTGACTGTATGTTTTTATGTGTATTTTTGCCATAGTCTATGGCTATCTCATAAAGCCAGTAGAGCCATTCTTGAAGACACACATGAAATACCGTCAAAATTAAGAAAGTACAAAGACCAAACTGACACTTACTTATGACTATAGAATATGTTGCTTATGACTCAACAAAAATAATTTAGAATTCAAAATTATTGTATTAATGTTAAATATATATACCTTAAATAGTCAATTTTTCCTGGAGTAAACTAAGCCTCTATTAGAGTCAAAATGCTGCATGAGTTACTTAAGAACGGAATCGTTATCTAGCTCTCTGTGAATATGCTGCTGCTAATGACTAGCAGATGTTCAACTGACAAACAAAAACAAACACAAATAAATACAGTTCATCCTCATAACTGACTTCTGGTGAACTTAAGACAATTCACATTTTCTAAGATTTAGAGTCTGTGGAACAAAAATGTGCAAAAACAGTTCCCATATTTCAAGGTTGGATAGCACCAAACATTAAAGGAATATGACAGGGTTGCATTGGATACCTTGTGCCTGAAACCACACCAGAACATAAGAGAACCGCCTTTCCCTTCATCAGTTCTCTGGGGAGAATGCATGTCTCTCTGATTACCTGAGTTCTAGCCTGAGGACATGCACATTTCGACTGATGAAGCCCAGCAAACTACTGTCCACTTCTCTCATGCGGGCTGTCAACTCTGGCCAATCGCTCTTTCTTTAAGCCAAGATATGCTTTCTATCCTCAAACTAAAACTCAAAATTGCCAAATTTTTTCTTCACCGTTTTCCAACATTACTCATTTCTCTTTCTAACTATACAATGTACTAACATTGGTATGCTAAATAGAAAGATTTTTTTTCCATGAGAATTACATCAGTTTCTTTGGGAAAGCAAATTATTGGAATAAAGTGAAACCTGAAATTATTCCTTTTAATTATGTGTAAATAGAATGTGTTAAAATTGACTGAAAACACCATAAAACCATAATGAAAAGTAGATAACTGCAATATTGGTAAATAAGAAAGAAGCAAAATAGTAAAGTGTTTGCTATCCAAAAAAATGGCCTTAGCAATACAAAAAAAAATGATTGACAAATGACTATATATGTATTTGTTTTAAATTAAAATGCCTTTGATACTCCTAATTTATGAAGCATTTAAATAACCAACCATCTGTTCGGGGCAATAGTATCCATTCTGAGGCCTTCTGTTATACTCAATTATGAGCAGCAAAATAAAAGAAAATGGCTGTTTTGACAAACCCAGTACTGTCTTAAGCCAGTTTAACTAAGATGACCTACAGAAAGGAGACTATGATTTGCTCTCATCATATTGTTTAAAAGGGATTATCATGAATGGAATGTCTATTTCCTTTGCACATAGATGGAAGTAAGACATTCTGTTTTTTCACATTTAAAACACCCTCTAAGTATACGATATTGTGTACTAAGCACATTCTAGGCCAGTTGCTCTCCAGTGTCAATGTGTCAGCCACAGATGGCTTCATTCCTGAAGTTTTGATTCATGAGGTCCAGGGTGCTACTGTATATGTTGCCTTTTCCAAAAGTTCCAGGAGACATTCCTATTGATGGCCCAGTGAGCAAAGTAGGAACCGATGTTTCAATTTTAATTTAATTGAAATATATAAAATATTTCAACAGAAAAACACACCAGTTAAGCTGAAATCACACAGAAAAGCGAAGCATATACATAATTCAATACAAGTTCAGCAGTTGCTTCTCCAGCCATGCTTCTCAGAGGCTTCTGGAATCACCCACAGGAAAGGATTTGGAAGGGATTAGCAGGGAAATCTTCTCCTTTCTCAACAATAAAAGAGAGCGATTGAGCATTTATAGGAACAATCACATGCAGCAGCATGTGCTAAGAAATATTTGGAAAGCACACAGATAAAATTCCATCTGCTTCTGCTCTTCAATTTTGACTATGCAATTCAGAATGAATGGGCAAGATGCTTGTTATCAACCTTCTCATACGTGTGAGTTCAACCTTATTTCACATTAACTTTTTTTGCCCGGCTGACATTCCTTTTTTCTCCTCTCAATGTTCTTATTCCATGTGTTCTTATGTGGGTTACTATCACAGATGCAATTGTTCAAAATCAATATTTTTATAACTCAAATCTTGTCACAAACTGAATCTAAATGAAAAAGTCTGTTCATTAGTAGAATTGATGAAATCCTATTTGGAAAACATGTTTCAAAGCTATTTGAATTTTGGAGAGAAAAGATAATTCATTCAAAGAGAAACTCTAGGTTACATTTTCTATTTCTTTTCTTTAAAGGATTGATTACAGAAATAACTTTGCCAAAAAGCCTGAGGATGAAGAGAAGTGCAAACTGTGTGCTCAAATGAAAATAGATCTAATCACAAGAACTGTACCGGAATTGCTTTCATTCAACATTTCAAAGATGTAATAATATTTTATATCATCTTGCACAAGCCCTAGATTTTGTGAGAAATAATCCATCCTGAGTTCATTTTACAGCTGTTAGCTTCTTAACGGAAGATGAGTAAGTGCTTGCCTGTATCCAAAGACAAGTTCTGTGTCGAATAGCACTTCTGAGATAGGACAATGGGTAATCTTTATGTATCTGTGTCTTTTTAACTATAAATGTTCACATTGACGCCATCAGAAAATGCCATTAAGCTATTGAATGTAATTTGTCTGAGTTAAATAAGAAATCTGGGAACAACACACAGCTCTGACTTAGAAGCTGCAGAAAAGACCCATGATTGCCCAATGACTTTAATATTTCAGCTACAAGAACTGAAACTTCTTGCAGTCTGAAAGTGCTGTTTTCTAACAATAGTGTTTGTTTTGTATATTTATCACAGTTTATTATAGAGGCAATATATAGGGAAACTACAGCAGATCTTAGCAGTTGCTAAGACTCTATTTTATCCCACTGAAAGTTTATACTGATGGATATTAGACCTGGAAATATTGCCTCATTGATTACTAATGGTACATGAGGTTATGATTTTTAGAAATCTAGACAACAGTGTAGGTTTCTCAGTTATGTGAACTTATGACTTACTACTTAATTAGGAAGACAAAAGAGTTCACCAGGCTAGTCACCTTCAAGCTATCAATATACACTCTTTGTCTCTTAAGGGGAACCGTGCAGAAACCGAGACTTAGAATTTTCCATCGCATAGGCAGTCCCTACTTGAATGTTTAGCAGAGACAGTCTCAACAATCTGCACAGCAGATGTGACCACCTCACGTAGCACTAGCAGATGAAGAAGAAAAGGGCAGAAGAGTCATATGCTAATAGAGAAACAGAGAAAGTGCTGCCTGAGCATCAATAATACACCTCTCTCTGGCCATCTGTCCCACCATGTGTGCTATACGTCACAAGAGGATGTGAGAAGGAGCAGACAGCTGAGAGCAACTTATGAGGATTCTACTGCAGAAAATATGATGACTTCTAACAGTAGTGTGACCCCAGAGGATAAAAGTGCTTATTAATATAACAAAAAGGTTATTGATGCAAGCTAGAAGCTAAATAGTTGAAGTGTTATGTACTCTGAAAAATTGCTCATTACTGTTAATGATTCCTTATTTTGCGTACTATATTCTGATGTCCAATAGCAGTGGAAAAAAGACATTTAGGTAATCTTAGAGGAAATGACTGCGTAGGACAACTTTTGTGTTCACACATATTGTAATACACAATATGGAAAATGAATGCAACAATGGTTGAAAAGGCTTTTGATGACATGTTAACCCAAGGAAATGTAAATCAATGAGACACAGAGATTTGGTAGCTTCTGTGTTCCGTGCCCTTAGGTTTCATAAGAAAAAGGGGTAAGCAGCACCATGGTTGATCATAGTCTGTTTCCATGATAATTATTGATTTTCTCCTAATCAGAATATGCAGAATGAAAATTCTACTCCCACAAGACATAACTTGCTATTTCAATGCTTAGAAGATAGTTGAATTATATAATCATTTCATTAATTAATAAGGAGGCAGGATAGTGGAGCAAGGTTAGGTAATAGAGGCAGCCAGAACGTGATGGCATAGACCATGTTGACACAGTATTTACAGAGATGAGAGGAGCAGGGGCAGCTACAATGTGCTTGCTCTGCACAGCAGTAATCCCCCCTTAGAAGGAGAAACCGAATGGGAGGCATGAGTAGCAGCAAGGGGTAGGACTGTGTTTTTGAAGAAATAGAATGTAACAACAGTTTAAACCACAATCTCTAAATTTTATGTGTGCAGGTAATTGTGAAGAACTCCAAAGTGAAAATCAGCTTTCTAAAGTGAATTTCTTTAAAAGTAGAAATGACATTTTTGCCTGTTCAATAGGAAATAGTTCTGAATAACTACTTGGCAAATGCAGTCATTGCCTTAAAGCAGACAAACACATAAAACCACAAATTCACGAGGAATCACAGTACATGCTTCTAAACCTTATACTCGGGGGACAGTGGTGACGTTCTAGTAAAGTTAGGTCTCCACAGTGAGAAGAAGACTGGCCAGAGCCACAGAGGGAGACCATCTTTAAAGACTTAATGAACAAGCATGTTAAAATAGTAACAAACTAAAAATAACTTAAAACAAAGCCAGGGAAATGAACCATCAAAAACAGCTGGAATTTGGGATTAATATAAAGCAAATATGAAAATACTCACATAATCTCTTAGAAAGAATTAGACACTTTGATCAGAAACAGTTTTTTAGTAGTCACATAGATTTTTATTCCTTAAGAATAGATTTTGTTAATTAAATTAATGGATATGTGATAGAATTTCAATACTAGGATACTAAGACAAATTAGATAAAATAACAGCTTTACATTTGTAAATTTCTGACAAAATTATAATTTTTTCCAGGATCATGTTATCTAAAATATTATATTATCTTCTTGATTCATGGATTTCAGTAAACTACACAAAATAACTGTGAACACTCTTTAGGAATCTGAAAGTGACAAGGCAAAGTTTCCACAAGCGTCAGTTGTACACTAGCATTATTATAACCTCAGAAGATGACATATTTCAGGAGGGAAAAATGGACAATATAATTTGGTTGTTTATAACCAGAAACATGGATGGATGAAATCTCATGAAACCTCAAGACTGCTTGAAGAACTATGTAGCTAAGGAATGCTGAGAAAAGGGGAAATACACTTCCCAGGGAAAGAGCACACCAATCAGTTATTCCATAATAAGTGATAAGCCCTGAAAACACCCATACAAGTAACATTTTATATACTGAGCAGGTTGTACATATATGTATTTTAAATTGTATACAGATATGTATACACAGTGATACCGAAAAAGAGGTTATGGATTTGAAAAGGAGTAAACCAGAGTTTATGAGACAGATTTGGAAGGAGATGGAGAAATGGGACATTACATAATAATACTATAAACCCAGAATTTAAAAAGAGTCATTTAAAACGATGTGAATGAAATAACCCTTTTTATGTGACATAGAAATTTTAATATAATACAATCTTAAAAACGCATTCATGTCAAATAGAACAAGAGAGCTATCTATCTATTGTGTTCTAGAATTTTAAAAAGCTTGTGAAACTATTTATTCATTTCGTCTATACGCTTGCAAAAAGAGAAGGAGAGAGGAAGAGAAGGAGGGGAGAAATGAAAGAATGTCTTATTTATTTAAAGAGAGTTAGAAATTGTATTTTAATAAGCAAAAATTTTAATAAGCATTTCTCCTCTTTAAACACCACATTCGACTAAATCAGATCCTTGAATTTCTGCTATGTGGAAGATAGATCGACACCTTTTAGTTTACAAAAAAACACTTGAAGTCATTATGAAGAAAATAAAGCTTTAGCCTTGAAAAATAGACTACTTTGAGAGATAAGTTTGGTGACATACATATTTTTATTCCATGTCATTCTTAGCTGAGTTTCATATATGATGGCTCTTAAATAACAAGAAGACCTAAGGCACAAAGTCTATAAAAAGTCCCTGGTATTTCCATATATGGGATAAAATTGCTGAAAATGTTCTACATATTATATTTTGTAAGACTGAGTTTCAGGACTGAAATTCAGTACTTGCTTTCATTATCTGAAAGTTTCTTCTGAAAAGTAAGAGAGACAAAAACAACACAATAAAAAGAGGTTCTAAATAAGACGTGGCTGTGAGGTGGCCGTCAGAACAGATCAGTACTCTAGTCACTAAGCTATTGGATACACAAAATCACAAAAAACGAGACGAATTTTAACTAGACTTGCTCATGTTAGCACTATGAAAATGCAGCTTCGTTTTGTCATTTCTACTGGAAGTGAAAAATCTTCCTATAAGTGTCTTAGGTATTAGTAGTTTTAAAACTCTCACCCGGAATCTACTTTAGAATTGCCGTAAATTAGACAGGAGTTTTTAAGTTGTCTCTAAACGGCTATAATTAAAGCCTCACTTAGAACTTTGCCATCTATTCCAAGGGCAAACTCATTGTGACGAGAGAGATCTAAGAGTAGAATTAATAAGAGAAAGGAAAATGTGGGACTTGGCACAGATTCCTGCATAAAGGGGACAGGCTAGGCATGGTGATAATTTCGGCTGAAAAGAAGTCTTTACACCAAGAGCAAAAATAGAAGAAAAATAGTACAACCTTTCTTTTCACAGCTATGATTAAAAGAGAAATCTCCAAAAATCTATTAATTGTTAACTTTTCATTTTTCAAATTCTCAGTGCAAGTGAATATACTTCTTCAAAATGACCCTAACTTGAATCCAATGTGTGCCAATAGGTCAAATTCTTAGAAGCAAATCCAATTAACAAGAATAGGCCACACAGCCCATGGGTAAAGGAAGATAACTGGTTGAGATACAGAAACAGGGATGATATTAGTGTCAAAAGTGGCAGACTTCCTGGATGTGTGGGGAAGGAACTTGTGAAGATGAGTTTGGAGAAGCTTGTCATAGCAGACTCACCTGCTACATTTGAAGATGCTAAAAATAAAGTAAAGCTAAATGAGAATGAAAACATATGCCATTCCTGTTTTGAAAACTGTGATGACGATCTAAAATTGAATTATCTTAATTTTTTAGCAGAGAAGTAAATTATTTTTGTAGATAACGTTAAAAGTCACCTGATAGTTGTAGTTAAATACTGAGAAATTCATATTTTTGTACCACTAAAAGAGAAATCTCAAATATGGTCCAAGGATTTTACCTGTTATTTCTATTTTACCTAATAATTTCTCATGCAAAAATTATGTTTTTTTGACGTGGGAGAAGATGGGTGCGACGTCAAGAGCATGGTTCAGAAAACCCTAGTTTGGGTCCCAGAACCAATGCTTGGAGACTCACAACCACCTGTAACATCAAATCCAGGGCATCTTCTGTCATCTCCTAGCAACCACAGGTACCTGTACCAACATGCCTGTGTATTTGTGCACACAGACACATACATGTACACAGAGGCACACACACACACACACACACACACACACAAGAAATAAAAAGTAGGAAACGCTTAAGTAAAAAGCATAAAAATATTTTTTCTAGCATCTAAATAGCACAGGGAATTTTATATTAAAAAGAAATTTCATACTATTCCTTCTGATCATCAATACTGTTAGTAGAAAAATAATTCGACTTCATCAAAATGTGCACTGGAAAATTTGAGGCTCCTTTTATTCATGCTTTCGTACATTAATAAGGTTTATTTTAAAGATTTGTGTTTCACTATATTTTTCGCCCAAGGAAATTTGAATCTTTGTTGCTCATTTTTTTCTTTTTTTATTGTTTGTTTGTTTGTTTGAAATGTGCACGAAAAAAGCATCCTACCTCCTCAGGGAAAAATGGAATGTCATATTCAAGGACAGCACACAAAGTTAACTTGCTAATTGGTTTCAGTTGTTTCTCAGCTGCAAAGTTATCTCTGCAGCAGTGACATTTGTAGCAAGTGTGGCAATTGACCTCTGCATACCAGCACTCACAACAAAAGGCAGTGTCAAACTAGTTTTTTGGTTTTTGCTGTTCTTTTGTGCTTGTTTGGTTTCCTTCCTCAGTTTTATGACAGTAACATATTCATCTTCTTTGAGACTGTGCTTCATTTACCAGTTAAAAGTAATTCTTTGGGGTATATGTAACAATACTGCTTTTCCAAGTTCTCACATTTCTCCCGTGCAGCGTACTGTCCCACACCAATTAACATCACAGAAGCAATATGAAAGAATGCTAAAGAAAAAGCAACAGCACCTTGTAAGCCAATTTTCTAGAAAGAGGAAACAATGATCCTCCACAGGTGTAATATTCTTGTTGAAATTGATCAGCTTTATGTCACTAGGTGATTAAGTGAGTCTACTTGAAATATCAGGTTTGGTTTTTTATCCCCTTAACATATTTGGTTTGGAGAACCAATTTCACTATATGTCATCTAAATAAAATCACTGAATTCAAGTGTAAATACATCTAGGTGAAATATAAATAATAATTTTGAAATTAAATCTGTTATTTTCAAGAGATAATCATTATAAATCTAAATGTTGGTGGTATTAATGTGACTATTCTGTATTTCGTGGTGACAAAAATTTGTTTTTCTGTGCTTATTTATGTTATAAAATATGATTCTGTGGTAAGTTTCTGTTGTGAAACATCATTAAGCAAATATAGCTCAGCTTTTCACACATTTACTTTCTGTACATGTCTAGTATGATTATCTAAAACTAACTCATTTAAAAAATGCTATTTGTGAAATTGTGCTTATACCCTGCCTTAAAGTTTTGACTGAGTCATCTACATACATCTTCCTTTTCCTGACACATTTTCTTGTTCCCAGTAATCACCTTTTTTTTCTCAGTGTGGTTCTCGTTTTGTTCTTAAGCTTCACATACAAGATAAACCATACATAATTATTCATTCCATTACTGGCATTATTTGGTATAACAATGGTAATATTTGCTTATGATGTTGGATCAAAAAGTAGCATTTCCTTTTTTGAATACAAGCTAATATTCTACTTCTGTACTTAATTTAGTACTGTGTTCTGTACATGTATACATTGTGTCATTGTCTCTCATTTCTACTTCCATGTTATTCCACTCTCTAAAAAATACTTCAATATGAATAATTTAGCTATTACTTTCATATGAGACAAATCAACATAATGCTCACACCATTCAAATACATATTGACTGTTACAATGAAAATAATTAACCTAAGATATTTTCAACAGCTTCTCAATGATTTTGATTTGTCTCATCTCCTTTCTTATAACTGTCATTTATGGCAGCAGAATTATGAATTTGTGTGTGTGCATGTGCGTGTGTACATATATAGATGATGTGTATACAGTGGCATGCTTGTAGAAATCAAATAGCAACCTTGCTTGAGTAAGATCTCTCTTTGCATAGACAAAGCTAGCTGTACCCACAATTGCTGAAGATTTACCTTTTTCTGCTTTTGAGAAGAAGCACTGGGACTATTTATACAAGCTATTTTGCCTAGCAGTATATGAATTCTGGAAATTCAAATTCAGGTCCTAGTCATGCACATGAAAGAAATGTTTCCACTGAGCCATCAATAATCATTCTCAAATTATGGAATTTTAAAGGACTTTTATCATTAAGATTAAATAAAATAGTCAACTTTCATTGTAAAGAGAGTAAAATTGATTCACGTACATTTAATAATAACCGTGGTTTCAAATGTTATCTGTTGGATTGTTGGATAAGACTAAGTGATAGCAAAACTAGTATCAAAAATTTGTGGATAACATCAATCCTGAGATGTTTCCTAAAAATTGAAACTCTTTGGTGGACAGACACATAAATGTGTTTAATGTAGCAAATAAGAGCAGTTCCAAATTTATTGTATGTTTTGTTCTGAAAACCATCAGCTTAATGACCCCTAAGATTATTTCTTTACACACGTGAAAATTAAATATATTGCAATGATCTTACATACCATACACCAGCTTGAAACAACACCCAGATGCCACAGTTTAAGGAAAAATAATACACATATTTTGCTTCTTTTCTTAATATTATAAATCAATAATTTAGGGAACAGACACTGAATAAATCTTAATAAAAATCAATGTAAAGTAAGTTTTCTTTGATGCTCATGGTTGGATTTTCTTGTATATTTTTGAAATTTATATTTTTTGTTTGAATTTTTTTTCTTAATTACTATCACACCCCAGTACATAAACAGTGTGATTGATTTATATGAATGAGTTGTTTCTGATGAACTGACTAATTGAGTTGGATCAACTTTTTAAATAATCCAAAATGAAAATCAATACCTACTGATTATAACTAAAATATAGTGAATCTTACAATCCCACAGCATAGACTGACTAATAGAAGCACATTATTACAATTAATTGTTAATCACATTAATCTATCATAGATCATTTACACTGTAATATATCCTTCTACATGCATTAAAATAGGTTTTCATAAAACTACAAGAGCACCAATTGGCAGAAACGAATTATGATTGAAATCTGAATTAAAATAGTTTCTGGTAGTGCTGTACACATGAAATAGAGTGTCAATAAAATATTGCTAATGGCAATTTATGAGTAAAAACACCAGAGAGTACACAAATATTTCAAAATCTTATTATTGCTAGCAATCAACTTTGTTACATGATATCACAATTTCTATATTTCCTCAATCCATGAAACAGTGTCAAGGCGGTAATACTTTCTATTATTCTTCAGTAGTTTATAACACATAAAATTATGGTACAACTTAATGATGTCTGAGATATGGTGAGGCCCACAATTAGAACTCAGTACTGTCATGACTTTGTACATACATGTAACATTGTACAGACCAAACATTTTACATACAAATATGCATGCAAGAGCAATTAGTGAAGAAAAGAGGTTATGGATTTGGAGGAAAGTGAGGATGGATATATAGGGGAATGGAGGAGGAGGGAGAAAAGGGGAGAAAGAAGTGCTGCAATTATTATAACCTCAAAAATACTTTTTTAAGTCTTCTAGTACTAATTTGAATTCAGTCAAGCCACCTTCTTCACGTATCTCTAGAGAAGTGATTGTTGAAGCATATTTTGACTGAGTGCACTAACAAATGATTACATTAATATGTAGTTGTCTTAAGTATTTCCTCAGCTTTTCAACATAAAAGATATTTCTCTTCGATGAATGTTCTTGTCCGTAAGTGATCTATTCTGGACTAGAAGAAAGGATATAGCTATCATAACGCTATAGTTTATATTTGTGGATCTTGAAAGGTATGACACTGCTTATACTAGTAAGAACTGCATTCTCTACTCATAAGAAATAAAATTAGGCTTTAGTGAATATTGATTTTTATTGTGGGTGAACTGTTTTATTTTTAACCAAATCACTGTAGATTTCAGAATGACTCTAACAAAGATTTGAAGAATAACAGTGGAGGAATTTTGATATAATTTAGTTTTGTCTATTCCTGTTACCCAATCATGTTGTAGAATATTCCCAAAAATGTTTCATTGCAGGTTGTATGGCACACTCCAGGTTTCCTACATTGTAAGCTGTCACCTATGTTTGGGTGAACCTTCTTGATGGTACTGTCTTTGAGTCATTTTTGCTGCTAATAGTAATTTTTGATTCATATTCCTGTAAGTATTCTGAATAAACTCATTGATTCAACAATTGGACCTTAGTCATAGCCATATTTTGGCATGCTGTTGGTTCCCTATTAGGACTCAGTGAATGTCTGGTCGTGTCTTCTTAGGAATAGTGTTACAAAAGAAAAAGAGCATTTTGCTTTATTTTTTTTCTTAAAATAAAAGAAAAAACTTTCAGGCTTTTGATTCAACTGATACAATTTATTTTCACAAAAGCTGTAAAGTTTACTGTATTATGTTTACTGATTATATTGTATGTGACACTGTTATGTTTTCTGATGGGTTTGAGTATCTGTAATTTAAACAAGCATTATACATACTTGTTAAAAAACACTGACAGCCATTGTACATTTATAGAACTAGATTATTGTGTAAGTAATTAGAAAAAATGGTCAAATATGTAAAGATGTGGCCCCTCAGATATTAGAGCTATGTTTCTGTTCACATTTTATTTCTAAGTTATGAGATGGACAGTAGCCTAAACACAATATATTGCCTCAACAAGAGTTTGTTATCCCCTAAAATGATCAAAAATTTTATGTTATTACTTTTTATTTCTCATTGTAGGAATGGGTGTTTTGTATGCACATGCATATGCATATTTTCACAGGTGGGGCTAAAAGTGTGTGCATGTGTATAAAGGTAAGGAGTTGATGTTGGGAGTCTTCCTCAATTACTCTCTACTTTAATGAAGCAAGGTCTCTCAATTATGAATCCCATCTCTCCCTTTTGAGCACTGAGATCAAAGTACACACCAAATAGTATACTCTGGTGATCCAGACTCTCACACCTTTAAGACAAGTACTTTGTCCATTGAGTCATTTTTTCCAACCCTAAAATAAATTTAATTGAAAAGGTTTGCTTACAAACAGTTTTATTATTTTATGTGTGCTATATTTTAATTTATGTGTTGTTATTTTATGTCTAAGTGTGCTTCCCTTCTTACATGTATGTGGGCCATAGCTGTCATGCCTGTCTTAACTGTTAAGCTATTACCAAGTCCAACTATGGCATATTCTTAAATCAAACTTAATAAATATTCTGAAAATATGAATTTGGAAATCATCATGGACACAAATTCATACACAAAATATCCTTTTATAAATATATTAATTTACTGAAAGTGATCATCTTATCATGACCTTTCTAATCTTTATGATATATCTAGCTGCTATTTTGGTTTTTTTTAGAAGTTGGAAATCAAATTCAGAGCCTTGAGCATGCTGGCCAAGTACTGTGCCAAAAAACTACAAGCACAAATGCAAAGTCCTGTCAAGGGCATTATATATCATCTTTCAGTCTCCAAGGTTTGACTTCCTTCACTTTCCAAACTATTTCAAGATACAAAAGATCCTTAAAGAATTGGCACTTGATTCTTGTATTCTACTGGATATAAATGCTAATTGATTAACAAAAAGTGTCTCTGAGAACTTATGTTCTTAGTCAAGCATCAGTATAAACATTTAAAAGTATGGAAGATTTTTTTTAACTACTCAATTTTCTAAGATTGTTATAAGTAGAACTTTTGAGAAATAATTAGTTTAATCATAAACTCATATAAATTTATTAAATGACAATTACCTTGGACATTAAAACAAATTTTCAAAAGGAACCAAATGTTGCTGTTTATGTGTATGCTCATGTGGCTTGCTTGATCTTAGCTGGTAAAGACTTTAGTTCCCTTGACAGTTTTGAGGAATCTACGTGTAATATAAGATGAACAGCTATACTGATTTTTGCTTCATGAAAGTTAATCATCTGGCTTTTTTCAGACTCGCAAAAGAAATTGATGGCTTTAGTTGAATGCTCTGATATTGTAGGAAGTGATTTTTATGTTCACTAATAATGTATGTCTTAAAGCCATCATTAGAGTTTTATAGAGATATACTCTTCCATTTAAACTTAAATACTTCCTCATTAATGTCATTTTGGGAAGAAAATTGTGAATCCTCTATATCTACTTATTCCTATTCTTACGTTTTTCACAATAAGAGAGTGAGAAAATCAAGTACAGATGTCGAGATGGAGGTGAGGATATTTTTCAAACATCAAAATGGCAGGCAAGCATTTATATGCCCTGCATATATAAATAAACAACTTTCCAATATTCATTCACAGTTTAAAATTTAAATAACTATTTTTCTAAAATGCTGAGAAAAGCAAAATGTATACACAATTATATGATTTTGTTGCTTCTCAAGTGCTGTAGATGGATTGTAAACATGGTACATATGCTTGATGTAGATCTGATTTCAAAGATCAGATTATGCTATTGGTCATTGTCCTATAATCCCACCTCTTCCACTCTCACTCATTAAAATTTACCCCTGACCTCAAAGATTCTAGCATTGAAAAGACTCAGAGATCAAGAATCTATGAGGAAGCACCTCCACAAAGTTTGAGAACACCAAATGAAATATTAATGTATGAACAACATTATCCCAATATCATGTTTCAGAGGCCATGGCGATGCTGTGTTCAGGTCTGTGTGGTCAGAATGGAAACATCATAAATGTATTCACATCCAGATACATCTTAAGTTTTGGACTGTACATTCTTGGAGTTTTTCTATTCATTTTCCCCATATAGTTAAATATAGAAATATTATTCCCCATTAAATTATATTGCTATGCACCAAGATAGTGTCTCTCACTCTGTCATCTCTGTCACAATTCAACACGTTACAAAACTCAAGGTCAATGAGAAAATCAGGAAGGTTATTTTTTCTTTGTTTTTTCCAAAACAACAGTGCCATGGTTTAGTAACATTCTCACTATAAGAAGCTGTAATATAACATCACTATCATCTCCTTTTTGATCTTATTTCAGTCTAATGCTATGATATGAAACAAATCATCACTTCAGAATTGGCACAAAAAGAAAATAACAGTCACTAACAACCAACAATTTTATGAGAGAGTACCATGCTCCAGTAAATGATCAGAACCTATTTAAAATTTTAAGTCCTGCAGATGCATTCTCAGCTGACAAGCTATGCAATTACAAATATATTCTTCATGTCAATGTCTTGAAAGTTCCTAATGAGAGTGGCAAAATGTAACTAACAGGCTCCAAACACTGTTAGCTACAAACGCACTGTCTGTTTTATCATTTTCTTCAGTGAACAGGTACATTTTTAAGGCACCCAAGTGTCAACAAGTGTATCTAATAGAGCCTTGAGCTTCAGTGATTTTGTAAAAGAGGAACTTGCCAACGAATTTAGGAAACTCACATTATATATTCAGGTTAGATTCACAAATTCAATGTTGCATGACAAGAAGTCTATGCTCATTTCTTGGTATCATGAATTGCAATTTTTCCCCCAGTTCAGAGAACCAAGCCTAAACCTTCGTAAATGAATGAACAACCTGAAGGTAGTGTATACTGTAGAAAGCTTACAGGAAGAACTTATCATGTATTCAGTTTAAAGGTCTTAGCTTACGACTCTTGTGAAAGTGATCCATGTCCAATATGTATCGATATGGAATCAGCTTGCTCACAATAAATTCTATACACTAGTTAGAGTAAAACTATGCTTCTCTACTCCCTCTGCTCAATGTACATGCTTTCACATGTGCATGTGCAAACACACATGCACACACAAAGAGAAAGAGATATGATAGAATATACTCATATATATAAACAAGCTCTTTAAAATATGTATGTGTTCTATTAGTTACCTTCTTTTTGCTGTGCTAAAACACTACACAAAAGAAAGACACAAACAAAGAAACAAAGAAAGAAATGACATATTTTGGTTCATAGTATAGGGGTACAGATCACTGGAGTGAAGAAGTCATAAAAGTAGAAATTAGAGGAAGCTGGGAACTGTATAGTCACAGTCATGAAGTAGAGAAATGGATGCCAATTCTTGGCCAACTCTTGTTCATTTTTATTCAGTCAGTGATGCTAGTATATGGAATGTTGCTGCCTACATTGAAGGTGAGTCCTTCCATCTCATTTAAGCTAATTTAGTTAGCCTTTCTTGCACATGTCTAGAGTTTAACATTATCTTAATAATTCCTTGGTGTAGGAGGTTCTTCCGTCTACGTGTTTCTTTCATTGGTTAATGAATATAGAAACTTCCTTGACCTAGTTGATAGGGTAAAACTTAGGTAGGCGGGGAAGACAGAACTGAATTCTGGGAGGAAGAAAGGAGGGAGAGAGCTGCCATGGGGCCACCAGAGTCAGACATGCTGAATCTTTCCCACTAAGCCACTGCCACGTGGCGATATACAGATTAAGAGAAATGGGTTAAATCAAGATGTGAGAGTTAGCCAATAAGAGGCTAGAACTAATGGGCCAAGCAGTGATTTTATTAATACAATTTCTGTGTGGTTATTTCAGGGATAAGCTTGCCGTGTGGCCAGGAAGAACAAGCAGGCCCTCTCCTTGCAACAGTCTCTCAGAGACATGGCCATAATCTTGACTTCTAGGTCAGTTTCTATCCTGCCAAGTTGACTATCAATATATGCCTTTAGCAGGATAAATTCAACTAAAGAAACCAATATATTTATAGACACAATTGTTGCCTTTTAAAAAGTTAATGCTGAAAGCACCTGCTCAAAGGAGGAATAGAGATAAATTAGAGAGACAAGCTGTGTGTGTTTGTATGTGTATCTTATTTTGTGTACTAAATGATAAAAATTAGAAATAAAATTTAAATTTTCAAAAATAATTTAAATGCTACATTTAGGGATTTGATGGCATATGAGCTTGATCCCAACAATTACAAATAAGTTCCTGCAAAGAAACACATTAGGTGTTCCTTGACAAATTCTAATTGAAGTTAACAATTTACCAAAGGTATATGTTAAGCCAATAATGGCATTTTAGAAGGTATTAAATACTCACAAGACTATTTTAATAGTGAGTGAAAAACACTGTGCTAAAATTACTAACTATAATATATTTGACTCATACTCTTCAAAATTCTGGAAAATTTTAGCTTATATGCATGCTACAATGGATCCTAAGAACATTTTATTAATTGCACTAAAATGAACTGCACTAATATTTTCTATTTCTTCCCAGCACATTTTATTACTTTAGATGTCACTTTCAATCTTTCCCTCTTACAACTCATCATTATTCTTTATGTTTTAAGCATTATTTCCATTAGAAAATTTAACATCTGCCCAACAAAAAGTAAGACAGAGTGGTCACTACATTCAATGCATTTTCCTGGTCAAATCATATTTATAGCTTTGAATTCCACATTTTAATATTTTATATAGTGAAAATAACTCAGCATCAATTCATGTTAAACTGTTTTAATACACTGTGAAGATAATAACTTCATATTTTGCAAGGTTGTTCTTATTAAGCTAAGAACAGAATACATAGCAAGATGCACAATTTCAAAGGAGGGAGAAGGGTGAACATATGGATACCATTTCTTTCTTAAGTGTTGAAATGTCACATGAAGAGAAAGTTTTTTTTTTCTTTTGTAAATGCCACAATTATACCTGTACTGCCTATGCTTTGCATTTTGTTCCAGATAAGAATGAAAGACTGTCTCATACCTTTCCCATTATTATATTCTAAAAATTTCACTATAATTATTGTGGGAATTCAAGTAGAACCCAGAACTAACTCTAAATGTGCATTTCCACTAGTTCTTAAATACTGTTGTTCTTATCTGCTGATGTCAAAATCCTAGGTTGAAAATAAAAAGTACATTCTTTTAAAAATATGTTTGTACACTGACAATAGAAAAGTCATAAGATGGATGACATTTGGTGTGTGTTAATGGCCACTTGTTCACTCAGAGCAGTAGTGAATAATGTTACCAGAATGGGTGGAAAAATCAAGACCCATAAATATCTATGGGCATAGCACTACTAAATCATAGGATATAAAACTGAGTTAATACTGTTTGTTGAAAGTTCTGTCACCAAAGAAATTCAATACTATTGCAAAACTACTCATGATTTAAAGACTGGGGAATTCATGTCAATAAGAAATTCTGGTGGGAATCCAAAGCTGCCTTTGGCAAGGACCGTTTATTAGCACATAATTAATTTGAATGTATACTCATTAGATTATATGAAAATTCTTTAAATAAAAAAAATCTTGCATTAAATGTACTCTTAAAATAGAATTGATGTAGGTAAATTTTTATACAAGTAAAATGAAGGCTACTAAATATTATAAGTTATTTACAGAAGTGACATATGAGTTATTATTTAAATGAAACTTATTTTCTTAGTTAATGATGGCAAAAGTGTTGATATATAACTCTGGCTTATTTCTCTTGCTAAATAAGTGCTGATGATGGAAAATAGTCATTAAATAGATGAGGACAAAGAAGATGAGGCAAGGAATCTATCAAGTCTTTAGAAACTGCTATGAAATAAACAGCAGTGAGATGTTTGACCTTGTAGCTGTCTGAAATGGAAACTGAAGACTCTTAAGTTAAAGGAGAAAAATGCTATTTTATTAATTTTTTGATTGATGTAAATATGGGAGATGACTCAGTAGGGTAGGTTCTGGCAATAGATTGGATCTACTGAAAGAAACCATGATTGTTTTGACATATATGATTAAATACATTTAAATGGCATAGTGACGTCTTTTCAGATTGACAGATTACTTTCCTGAATGATGAACTGTCAAGCTTCCTTTCAGTAGCATTTGGATAAGATCTTTGACAAGAAATAAACAAAGTTATTTTATAATTAATCATAGTAAATAGCATGGAGAGAACAATGTGTGCATGTACCCATACAATAATTCATCATGCTCATTCGGGGTAGCCCAGATATATTTACACTCCTTGTTTTTCTAATCTATGAAAGCATAATGGAAAATATTTAAACTTGAATATAATTTAAATTAATTGCAGAAATTTCTTTCTGTATCTTCTTCAACTTTAAGTATATTACATCTATTTCTCCTTTCAACTTAGCCCAAGGTCAAGCATCATAGCATTGCACTTTAACCCCTAAAAGCATAAAATGTTATAACTCTAAGGTGTAATTTATGTCCACTTTTGATAAATTGGCCAGAAAAGTATCAGGAAATTAAAAGATGATATCTCTGGAAAGAAAGTAAAATTAATAAAATGTAAAGATATTTACCGGAGAAACTTCTCATTGTTTTTTTTTTTTTTTTTTTTTTTTTTTTTTTTTTTTTTTTTTTTTTTTTTATGGCAGGGTGTTCTTTATTCACACTTGAGTGATTGAAGAAAACTTCAAGGAAAAGACTAATGCACAGATTATTTCCAAAGGGATAATCCAGGATTTTCTAGCTCAATTATGAATGCATGTGAACTGAGACAAAGTGTCATGAGGGAAATGGGAAAGAGGGTTAGTAGAGGAAGTCTGTGAAAAGGAAACTAAAGTACAATGCTTTGCAAATGTTGGACAAGCAAAAAGTGAAGAGAATGTTCTACAACCAATGAAAACAAATGGCTGCTCTCTACGTTAGTAGTAACATGACAGTCACATGTAGTAATTCTGCTGATGTGTTGATAATTTTGCAGCTCCCCAAGTTGAAAGTCTTAGGGGACCATTCACACAAAACAATACTGGTCATGTACCATATTTATTTTTGTTTTGTAATTCTGCACTGTGGAGGAGAGGCATAATACTATACTTCAATTGTGATAACAACTTCAATATTTAATACCAAAAACATTTAAATCACTAATTTCAGTTTTGGCTCAGTGTATGAACACATCTTTGGAATCATGAATATGATTTGATTTCAGGCAGGACATGTATTCCAAAGAGCTATTAGTATATAATACGATGTAAGCAACAATTAAAATATATTTAGCTTCATTTATTATATTCCCTTATTTTGTGTGTTGCTGCTTGTGTAGATGCACACAAGTCATAGAGAGCATGTGGGGGTCAGAAGACCACTTAAGGTAGTAGGCACACTTCTTTTCACCATGTCGGTTCCGAAAATAGAACTTCAAAACCAGATCCTCAGTAGACAGTCTCATCGCCTCACCTATCTTGTTTTCCTCACCATTTTATTTTTACATGTCATTGCTAAATTTTGTTCCATGCAGTAGGATCGACTGCTCTTTGGACTGGAGAGGGAGGGGAAGGGGGATGGGGGAGCTGGGGGGAAATGGGAGGAGGGCAGAAGGTGGAAATTTTTAATTAAATAATAAAAATAAATAAATAAAAATAAAAAATTAAAAAAATTTGTTCCATGTACTCCGTTTTTATCATAAATTATTCAAACAACTTCTAAATAAGTTATAAACTGTCTTTTTCTGTTACAACACTTTTCTGTCTTCTCAATGGAAAAAGTAAGTTCCAGAAAAAATGTTTCATTTAAGTGTATTAAGACAATAATTATTTGGGGGCAGAGTGGGCCTTGTAACTTACAGGGAATGATAGATGGGTTTGTGTGGGTGGAGAGTTGGAGCAGCCTAATGCAGGAAGCTTGCCTGCTGGCGGGCTAGTGAAGCTGAGGCAGGTGGGGGAGGTTACTGAGAGCCTAGAGAGTGGGTTGTCCAGCTGGCTGACTGATCACTCCCCTCTTGGTCTGCTGTGTGCCATTCCAGCTTGTGATTCAGAGTTCCTCTGACATTGCAGGGGATGGGTGGTTTTGCATGTGGAGTGAGCTTTGTAGCTACAGGGTCAAATGGATGGGTGGGGGTGTTGGAGCAGTCTACCTGCAGAAAGTTTATCCTTTGTTTTACAGCTAGTATTATTCTATAAGTGGGTACATATTATGTTCATCTTTCTGGGTCTGGTTTACCTCACTCAGAATGATTTCTTCTAGTTCCATCTATTTGCATGCAAATCTTAAGATGTCATTGTTTTTTTCCTGCTGTTTTTTCCTCCATTGTGTAAAAGTACCTCATTTTCTTTATCCATTCTTCAGCTGAGGGACATCTAGATTGTTTCCAGGTTCTGGCTATTGCAAATAATGCTGCTATAATCATAGTTGAACAAATGTCTTTGTAGTATGGTTGAGCTTTTTTGGGTATATGCCCACAAGTTATATTACTGGGTCTTGCGATAGGTTGATTCCCGATTTTCTGAGAAGCTGCCATACTGATTTCCATAGTGGTTGTGCAAGTTTGCATTCCCACCAGCAATGGAGGAGTGTTCTGCTTACTCCACATCCTCTCCAGCATAACTATTCTTGGTGTTTCTGATCTTAGTCATTCTGACAGGTGTAAGATGGTTTTGGTTTGCATTTCCCTGATGAATAAGGATGCTGAACATTTCCTTAAGTGTCTTTCAATAATTTGAAATTCTTCTGTTGAGAATTCTCTGTTTAGGTCTGAACCCCATTTTTAATAGGATTATTTGATATTTTGATGTCTACTTTCTTAAATTCTTTATATATTTTGAAGATCAGTCCTCTGTCTGATGTGGGCTTGGTAAAGATCTTTTCCCATTCAGTAGACTGCCTTTTCATCTTATTGACTATGTCTTTTGCTTTACAGTGTTGAGCATTGGCCTTAGAATACAGGAGATAGAAGTGGGAGGACCTTGGTCTTCCCACAGGGCAGGGAATTTGTACTGCTCTTAAGTATCGAGAGGGAGGGGGAATGGTGTGGGGGGAGGAGAAGAGGAGTGGGGATAGGGAAAGGGGAGTGGGGGGAGGGGCAATATTTGGGAGGAGGGGGAGGGAAATGGGAAACGGGGACAGGTGGAAATTTTAATTAAAAAAGAATAAAAATTAAAAAAAGACCCCCCTCCCAAAAAAGAATACAGGAGATAGGGAGTTTGATTAAAAAAACTAAATTAAAACTATATCTGCATGATGGATAGATGGTATTTTTTTTTTTTTTTTTGATTTTTGAGACAGGGTTTCTCTGTAGTTTTTGGTGCCTGGCCTGGAACTAGCTCTTGTAGACCAGGCTGGCCTCGAACTCACAAAGATCCTCCTGCCTCTGCCTCCAGAGTGCTGGGATTAAAGGCGTGCACCACCACCGCCCGGCCTGATAGATGGTATTTTGAGGAAGAATAATATTTTTGGTAAATATCACAGAATATTTTTGGTGAAATGTTTTGAATTATAAATATTTGCTGAGTGTATTTAATAATTCTGCCTTTGGAATGATTATGACTTAATTTTCTAAATAATGTCTCTTGAGATTAGGTTCGAATCAGTGAGAAGAATAAAAGACCTTTGAGATTTGTAGACATTTTAATTAATTTTGGAGCTGGTTTACCTATTTAAAAATTACATATCCCCATTAGATTTTTCTTATTCTCTTGTTTTTCTTGTTTTGGGTAATATACTAAATTAAGATTTATCATTAAATGTGAAAAATGAAAACTTGTGTAGGTACAGTTTCAAAGATCCAAATTGAGTACTTAAATTAATACATATTATATTAAATACTTAAAAGTAATGTCTTAGGACCTGCTTAGAAATTTCCCACAGTATAAGCAGTCCCTTCTATTTAAGATGTCACACTGTGGCCAATTTTATTGAAATGATGAGGGTAATTTTATCGCAAATGAAAATCTGATTTTAATCCTTTAAATGCAACAACCTTAGAAGAAAAGGTGAAATAAATGTCAACGTATAGTATCTGTATGTATTTGGTCAAAACAATTTAATTGAATACTTAGATATCTGTTGATTATGCTGCCTAAAGTACGAAATACTAAATCCCTCTGTTTATTAAGCTGTATCTTTCAACTGTGCAGAGGAAAAGCTTTGTACTTGAGATTAGGCAAATCTATAATTGAATTCTGATATCACTACACTTAATAGTGGAAAATGAATGAGTTATTATTTTAGGAACCAACTTAAATTTTCCTTTGTAAATGTTGGAATAATAATAGTTGTATTACAGAGGCATCATGGAGTATAAATTAGAAGGTTTCTGAGGGAGATTCTGGTCTGCTGAGTGTTCTACTGTTTCTCTTTCCTGCTTAATCAGCCTTAGCTTTTTCTGGGGTCTTTCACTGTACGAAACTGGAGATATCATCAAGCTCACCAAAGGTTGAGCTGTGTCATTTCCTGTGCAAGAAAATAGTTTTTCAAATGTGGATATTAAGCCTAGGGTCATCCTGCATCTTTCTTTATCTTCCAGCAGTGTCATTTTGATGCAAAAGTGGTTTTGACAGTAATGAAGATTCCCCCTCCCCTGTCTCTGATGGAGCTGAAAATAGGCAGCCTAGAACAGATCTGGTATGTTACCGTTACTTGTTTGGAATTCAAATGGGACATGGAGTGTAAATAGGAAAACACATTTGACTGCTCTCTTAAAGCAAGGTGTGGATGTAAGCCTACAGGATATCTGCTCATTTTCTTATAAAACAGGCTAACTAAATTATTTTAAGACAGTCAAAAAATTGCTATCCTCCTTAACCATTTCCTCTAGAAAATAACTTTTCCTTTTAAAAGTGTAAACTCAAAAAAGGGAAAGACTAACAAATGAAAACAAATTGAATTCCTCTGAGAAATATCAGTGATATTGAGTTAAAAATACATAGATATTCCCAAGCAAAATTTTTATTTATTTTGATAAGCATGGAGGGAGAGTTATTATTAAACTTAGAGATACAATTTATAATCTCAAAAAAAAATCTGACTAGTCAATTTAACTTAAGGTCCCAAATATACTATTGATAGAAGAAAGTATCTATCCCCAGGACAGTTTAAATGTAATGATAAACCCAAGAGATGATACAGTTTCCTTTATTGGATTTGCACCAATGAAACTTTCATCTCCCAACCTTACAAGACCTATTCTCATCTATACAAAGGTTATATTTATAGGAAGTATCTGCATTTGTGTATTTGTCATGAACAGTTTTGGTAAATAAGCTGCTTTCTTAAAGTACAGCTCTGTACTCAAGTCAAGAGTGACAATTACACATATGAATACTAATGTTCCTGGAAAATCAGCTTCTTGATCTAGAGATTAGAAGGTAGAAGTTATGCCATTAAATATAAATTTAATAGCAGGCAATGCATAAGTATAATAGAATATATCTGAAAAGGCTAAAATATGTGATTTTTATTTATGCACACTTTATTGATGCTCTCTGATACTGGTTATCCCTATGGTAATGAAAATTATATTCAGACAAAGAGTATACTCTCTGCTAAAACAACAGCATCTAGTCACAACATAAGCATTTCCAGCCCAAGTAGAGACAAATTCATGACTATTTCTTCTCTAGTACTAGTAGTGGAATTTAGTAGCTAAGGAAAAATCAAGCAAAAAAAATACACAGTCATGGGAATATCACTAAAAGGAATGTGTTCTTTGACCAGATTATTTTGAAAGAAGAGGATAGTCAAGTCTGGTGGACTCCAAGGCTCTTCTCCAATCACAGCTTTGAATTCTTTTTTTTTTTTTTTTTTTTTTTTTTGGTTTTTGGAGACAGGGTTTCTCTGTGGCTTTGGAGCCTGTCCTGGAACTAGCTCTTGTAGACCAGGCTGGTCTCAAACTCACAGAGATTCACCTGCCTCTGCCTCCCAAGTGCTGGGATTAAAGGCGTGTGCCACCACCGCCCGGCACAGCTTTGAATTCTTGTGCACACAGAAGTAAAGAGTCTATGTGGGCATAGTAAGGTAACAGGGTAGAAGTAGAAAGGACAGAAAACAAGATTTAAAAAGAAAAAGAAAAAGAAAACAAAACTGGTATATCTTCCTAGCATTGCTTAACAAACATAGGGAAATTCAAACTTATGAATGCACTTTGTCAAGTTAGTATCATCAAACTGTGCATAAATATCAGGTAAATAGTAAACAGTAAGTGGTTAAAATCAAGATCTGTCCTTGCTTGTGTTGGCAGACTCATCCTTGCTAGATGTCAGAGATATTGTAAGTACTGAAGCCAAAAGCTTCTCTGGCTCAGGTTAAGCTGTGGCCAGAGGTTGGAGATGGCAGAAAGGATCAGATCTGTTTAGGGCATTTGGTTGGTTTTGTTGCTTTGTTTTTTTCTCTTTCCTCATAAAGGAGTTCTTGTTTTTTTGAAAATCACACCGAAGAAGTAACTGAACCTAAAAGGCCCTTAGATACCTGGAATAGAACCAAAACAGACCGGCTCATTCTCCTTTCCTTCCGCTATCCAGTAAAATCTTATTCAGTCCAAGGAAATTCAACAGTACTCTAATTCCAGGGATCATTTCTGATGGCCAGAAGCTTCTCTTCTCCCCTTCTTTCCCTACAATAAAACATTTCTTTTAAATTTATCTTCTATACTCTGCAAATTTCATTATTTAACTTGGAAAAATAAGGTTTATAAAGCCTCTAGGCTGATGTCTATGTAGAAGCTGTTGAATTTCCAGGAAGCTCTCCTCTCAAGCAATACTTACCATATCCAAGAAAGGCAACATGGCTCCCAAATACACACTGATATTCCCATATAATCCCTTGGTGTTTGACAAGCATGACTTAAATATTTATGGATATTCATTCAAAAGTGGGTATTGATGCCTTGTACTTGTCTATATATATATATATATATATATATATATATATATATATATATTTCTTCTAGTTCCTTAAAGGTTAAAATATATAACTTGTATAATAAAAAATTCAATTCTGGTTTCTTCTGTGTGCCTATCTTGCTCAAGTTTTACTCTGACCTTTTGGATACACCCTTTCTTTTCAAGTGTATATCTCTTCCCAAATGCTTATGTGGGGATGATGGGCTTCAAGGCTTTCAAAATTTCTGGATATCCATTGCCATTAGCTCACCATTCAATAAGACTCTTTTCCTAATATTATGAGGATGCTTTTCTGAATTAGAAATTATTCAATACAGAAAGATATCAGTGTGAAAGAAGCCAATTATTCCATTTGTAATTTTTCCATCTAAAAACAGTTTTGCTCATTGTTTGCATTAGTCATGTGATTTCTTTTGGAACTTTTAGACAGGTAGATATATCCATACTTCTGAGAAAGTCATAATTCCTGATTAAACAGTAGAACTAATTAATTATTCTCTCTTCCTCAAGTGTACTATTTGGCTTTTACAAGAATTAACAAGCTATAATTAACATTGATTGCAAACAAGTGGCATTGATAAATACAAACAAATTGGAGAGGGAATCATGAAATACTTTGGCCTTAACCACATCATTAAATGGTGTTAAAGTGCCTTAATCTAGGTTTGGCTAAAGTTAGTTACTGCCAAGCCATCAGGAAATATCTTCATGATTCAGAGATATCTGATTCATATCATTAGAATATGTTTATTTAAGAAAGATGCCAACATGAAAACCTTGTATATTATATCTTTATCAATACATATCATAATCACAATAACTATCGTTATGCATTATAACTCTTTATATGAAGTAAATGTCAACATAAGTTAGATGGAAATTATATTCCATTCTCCTAATTTAATATTTCATAACTGTAATGATCACAATGTGATGGTTTATTGACCAAGGTCTTTGAGTTATTTATCTTAATAGATATAGTAGAGATGTCAGTATTAATTTTATCATAAATTCAAAATTTTATTAATGCTGATATGCCACTTGAATGAGTGTTTAATGTTTAATTTACTACAGCTGAAAACTTCTGCTTCTCAGTGTTTTTAAGTGAAAATAATATTAACTGTAAAATATATTTTTATACCAGAAAATTAAGTAACTGAAACATAACACTTTTACATGGCTATAATGGTAGCAAAGACATTAACAAAAGTCAATGCATATTGTACTTTAACACATATTAAGTCAAATTCTAAGTATTCTCAGAAGTTTATTATAAAATTTATGGTTTACTTAAGGTCTTTTAATCAAATATACATTCACTTTATTTTCCTAAAATAATGTTTTTAAAGTGCAATGAGTCAAATTTAAAGTTTATCCATATGTTTAGCCAAAACACTAAAAGAAAAAAATGTTTTGAAAATACTGGCAACTTCAAAGAAACTCTAAGTATAACTAGTAAGGTATAGCATGAAAATTTCACCGAGAATGAATGATATGTCCGTGATGTTAAGCAAATTATGTATTTCCTAGTTATAACTGGTATTAGTACTTTGAACATACGAGCATATAAGGCACACATCGCACTGTTGGTGAGAGAAATGAAGCATCCCCTCATAATTACCCTTTGGAAACATTTAGATAGGTGAAGAATCGTGACAAGGACGAAGACACAGAGTTTCGCTACAGTGAGCAGAGTATTGATCTTTCAGTCCCTCTGGGTCCCTGCTTGTACTTTGAGAACTGATGGACTATCACAATAAGAAGAGACACTTGTGAAAAAAAATGAATAATCGAAGGCTGCACAGATGCACTTTTAATTTTCAGACAACTAGATAGGCAGAGTAGATTACAGAATAATACTACAACTAACTACTACCAAACATACTACTGATGTGCCTGCAACACGGAACAATCCTTTCCTAATTCTATTTGAAGCCAGACATGCTGAGTGCCCCGTCGTCATGAAACCTTGACTGCTCTGTCATCTACAAGGAGAATACCTGATGCAACCGAAGTCTCTCCTTAGAGTCAACTTTATCTTTTGAAAATCAGACCATAAATAGAGTCTGCACTTCTTCTTACAGAGTAATTCCAATAAGTAAGTGAAATGAAAACAAACAAATAAATAAATACCAAGTCCTTTATGATAGGAATTTCCAGAAGACAGCATACTCTCTTTTCAATATTAAAAAAGGAAATTGCAATAAAGGAGAAAAATTGTATTAACTTAGACCCTTATTTCAAAGACTTATAATGTTTCTTCCAAAATTTCTGTGGTAGAAATGATAATAGATCTAGGAATGCTTCTAAAATTAGAAATATAGTTCGTTAGAAAATTAATAGCATATAGATGAAGTAAATTCCTGCTAAGGAACTGAGAATCATAAGGAGATAGATCAGTGATCCAGAATTGTATGTTCAACCAATTTTTTTAAAAAATGAAATTAATAATGAAAAAGAATGCAACCAGACAGAGAGGAGAGAAAAAAAGGAATGAAAAAAGGAGTAAATTTGATTATAGGACAAATTAAAAGACTTGGCATAAACAATTAATTTAGAAATGACCAAAAGTCACAATGCAATAACCTCTATAATTTGACTATGCTAATTCTCTGTTGCTGTTTTGTTTTGGATAGGTAAAAGGAGAAAATAAATCTTATTATTTGCATTTCTAACAATAACAGTCTTTTGTTTTTCTTCTCTTTTTGATTTTTATTTTTAAATTTGTCAAAATGCTCATAAAATAATAGATCATTAGGTTTTCATTGTATTATCCACTCACTTTTTTGTGTTGTATCCACATAATGAAATTGTAACTAAAGATATTAACTATAATTGCAATAAACTCAGACAAATAATTTAATTCCACAAATCCCAATGATAAATAAATCCCTTCTTAGAGTTTCTATTGCCGTGAAGAGACACTATAACTATGGCAACTCTTATAAAGGAAAACATTTAATTAGGGTGTCTTGTTTAAAATTCAGAGGTTCAGTTCATTTTGAGCATGTCAAGGAACATATAGTACTCGCTGTGTGTTGACTTCCAGGCAACAGGAGCTCAACTGAGACACTGGATTTTATTCCAAGCATAGGAAATCTCAAAGCCTGCCCCCTTAACGACACACTTTATCTAACAAGGTCATACTCCAACAAAGCTGCACCTAATAGTGCCCCTCCCTATGAGATTATAGAGTCCAGTTATATTCAAGCTACCACATATCCTAAAACACAAAGTGCTCTGAGGTGAATCAACACAGCAACTTTTGTCTCGTTCTGCCTCTTTTTCCCCTTCCATCATTTACCCCAATGTGTTCAGTCATCTTACTGAATTCTATTCAAGTCCTCTTTTCCATTCCCTTTGCTATTTTGGTAGGAAAAATTTCATGTAGCAGTCACTCGCCAGGAATGTTGAATACAATAACAAAATACTACAAAGCCTGGTGTTGGTCATGAAAGGAAAATTTGCATTACAGTTTACAAGTATGTCTTCTTAAGCAGAGGCACTTGGCTATAGCTGAACAAACCATTTGAAAGAGTGCATTTCCTGACAAATGCCTAGGTTTCTAATGTGGGCACTGACCAGAGGATTTAAAAGAGAATGTAAAATGTTCTTGGCCACAGATGCCCTTAACACAAAAGAGATTACTTAAATGTTAGGAGAGGAGATTCTAGCCATTCATTTCTTTTTGATCTGAGGGAGCAAGGAATGGTATAAAGTGTTATTATCCAAAAGTGACTGAGCTTGAACTGAATTAATAAAAAGGTGACTTTTCTTAGGCACTAGTAGGAAAGTATCTATGTATTCATATATAGGGAAAGGTGTTTCTCTTTTACTAATGGTCAATACTTCCTAATATAATACTATCTAAGCCTCTGAGTCCTATAAATACCCTAATTATATTTCTTATATTTTCTGGAATGGAGCTGGTAACATCTGTGAACCCAGAGACATTATTATGACCCAACTTGTTCCCCTGAAAAGCTCGAATTTAGGGACTTCATGGATAAGGGAAAAGTTTTAGAGTAGAATGAGTTAAGGTGGAGATGGGAGGATTGTTTTAATAGTAAACAATCTAAGTCTGTCCTGGGAATGTGAGGCCAGAACACTCTTTCTTCAAGGATGTTAGCTTACTATCTGCTTTCAGAATGGAGACAAAATAAAGGAGGAAAATGGCTTCTTCTAGTGCTCCACGCTTTAGATGGAGTTGGGATTAACTCAGTGGAAATGCATGGGGCTGAGCAGTGAAGAAACATGGCTCTTCTCATTCTGACAAGGAACAGCTGTGAAACTTGTGAGTTTTAATTAGACTGTTGTGAAAATGTGTAAAATGTATTGAGGTGATTGATGTAATAAGAAGCGGAATGGCCAATAGCTAGGCAGAAGGTATAAGTGGGAGTTCCGAGCAGAAATCAAACTGTCAGTCATGAGAAGCAGCATAAGCGGTCTGGAGTGATTAGGTAACAAGTTCCATGACAGAATATAGATGAAAATAAATGGGTTATTTAAGTTATAAGAGCTTGTGGGAGAAGCCTAAGCTGCGACCAAGCTTTCATAATTAATAATCTCCATGTCTTTATTTGGGAGCTGGCTGATGAGACAGAAAAAGACTCTTTACATTACACATGTATTTTTCAGATGTGGAAGGATGTCTACATATACCCTTGTGGTCCACTGGGAAATTTGAGGATGTTTTTTGTAGAAACAGTGTATGTATAAAGTCCTTCTTTTACTGTTTGCTGTCAACTCTTATCACCAAATATTAGTAACTGATATGCAAATGTGGTTACTAGAATTTACATATTAGCAAAACTGACTCTTACTTGTCATTTATCCAGAAGCTACACAACTCAGAGATATTACACATTCATCTACTCTCTCTGGTTAACAGTAGGGCACATTAATATCAGAATTTAGAACTGTTAATTTCCAAGTTATATTTTTAAATCACCGAACTACTACGACCTTAAATCCTGAAAAGAAAGAACAACATTATTTTATTCACCATTGAATCTTTAAGATGTTAAAAGTTGGAAACGCAAAATAAAGCTTAATAACTAGAGCAAGCACTGATGAGAAATATACGGTGAGAAGCTGACATTCTCCTCTGATGTTTTCTGCTAATATATCTATTTTTGTTACAAATATCTAGAGGAGATTTCAAGCTACAGAAAAGTTCCTATTTTCAGTGATTCAGCAAAACTGTATACAGTGGTTTAGAAAGGCAGACCCAAGAGGCACCTAAAGAAAGCAATGCCTTACCAAAATAGAGCTTATTTGCTCTTTTGGGAAGTAAGGTGCAGATCTCATTTACAGCCCAAAGGATGTACTTAGAAAGCATTAGAGGGTAAACCCTTTCCACTGGATCAATGTCTTCTTACTAAACGACTTCATTACTTCTCTGCAGACTTGGGAGACTTTTCAAGTACTAGTTATAGAAAAATGCAATAAAGAAAGGCAGCAATAAATATTCTCAGACAGAAATACATCTCAAAAAGAAGAATCTGACTCTAAAGGCACTTATACTACCCTTCATTCAATTGGGGATAGTTTTTGTATGTTAAAAACTGTGGTTGGAACTCATTGATAGACCTTCCTTATTATTTTAGGTTTATTTTGCAGCACTGTGACTGAGAGGGACAATATTGCAGCATGACCTTGGTCAGCATGAATATCATCCTGTCCATGGGGGCAAATTTGCTCATAATGCTGTTGTTGTTGTTGCTATTTCCATGTAGATAAAGCTCATTTCAAAACATCTGAATGTGTGGCATCTAAAACATATCAGCACACTAACAGCATTCAAAGAGAGTTGATCTGTTTTCAGTTCATCTTTCAATACAGCTACAAGCTATAATGAATGCAACATATAGTTACTAATATTTAACACACTGAAGTTTAACATGCTTATTATTTACAGAGACCTTTTCCCCATTCTTTTGTCAGTATCTTGGATCTGAGGCATTTATACATTTTATTTTTCTTCCTAACAATGAAACAGCATTCAGCATCCCTTAGGGCTTTCTTCACATCACATATTCTTCCAAGTGTTCTATCATATTTCAATATTTCCACCACTGTTAAAGAGCATAGAGTTGGGTTCAATAGACCATAGTAAATTATGGAATTGAGACTAGTTATTCTAATTTCAAGCAAAGATCTAATTTCCATAGTCTAGAATTGAAACAGATCCCTTATTAGCTGATAGCAGTTTGGAAGGTTAGATGCAGTACATTCTAGATTATGGTGAGTTGGGTTCAGAATCTATCACACTGAAGATTTTTCTGACAGTTCCCATAGAACTAAAACCCCTGGTAAATATCTATTCTATCCATATACACTAGTAAACATGCCGATAAACAAGCCAGACAGAATACTGAGAAAACACAAAGAAATTATTTGGGGATGTAGTCTCCTAAAGTCTTTTACTGTCTTCAAATAGAACACAACACACAAATTTAAATACAACATATCTTTTTTTCTCTATCCCCCTCCAAATATTAGCTGCTTCACTATTTGTCTTCATTCTCATAAAATTTGTTTTAAAACATAATTGTGGAGGTCATGCATATGAAATCATCGAACAGATTTCAATTAAATGATATTACATGGTAAACATTTTTTAGAATCAAAATCAATATTTCTGATTATTGGATAAGATGTGAGTGTTTAGAGTTTTCAAGGAATTAGAGATGGATAACAACTGTACTGAAATATAAGGATGAAATTATTTATGCTTCTACATAGTTGGAACTGCACATAAAAGTCTGTAGGGGGAATGGGTTGTATAGAAATGCTTTCAGCCTAAGGAGTACTCCATAAGATGGAAAAAAGACAGAAAAATATAGGTTAGGGTGGAAAGCATGGAGGGATGAATAAAAAGAGAATGTGTATGATTGGGTTGAGTTGAAGCAGACATTTACTCCTGTGATACCAAATCACAATTGATAAGTGAAGGAAAGGCTATAAGAACCCAAGAAAGGATCTTTATATTCAAGAAAGTGAATACATGTTTTTTTTTTCTCATTCAGGAAGAAAAATACATTCCAGTTCTACAGAAAACATTTTTGACTTCTGTTGGATCACATGGCCACATAAGACATGAAATCCTAGCAACCACAATCAAATATTAGGCTGAGCTCAATGAATCCTGTTGCAGAGAGGGAGGAAGGATTTTATAAGTCAGAGGGGTCAATGGTATCTCAAGAAAACCCACAGAAAAAGCTAACCTCATTCGTAGGAAGTCACAGAGTCTGAACCAACAACTAAGGATGCTGCTTGTGGCCAACCTAGACCCTCTACTTATATGTGACAGTTGTGTAGCTTGATCTGCTTGTGGGACTCCTAACAATGAAAGCAAGGGCCGTTTCAGATGTTTGGTTGGCTCTTGAGATCCTGTTTTCATAATGGATTGCCCTTCCTAGCCTTAATACAAGGGGAGGTGCCTAGTCCTAAGACAAATTGATATGCCATGCTTTGTTGAAATCCATAGGAGGCCTGCCCCTTTCTGACCAAGACAGAAGGGGTGGAGTAGATTGGTGGGTGGATAGATTGTTGTTGGGATATGATAGTAAATAAAAAAGGGATAAGCAAAAAATTTTAGTCTAGTTTATCAGGATATATACCATAACATTTCATTGATTATATTTCCTCACTACAGAAACTTTTAGAATAGTGAAGTAATCCCCTGTATATTTAGCTGTACTCAATGTAGACACTACAATTTTCTTCTGTTTTTGACGTAAGAACATTTCCAATATTTGTTGACTCAATACTGTCTCTTTTTCTTGTATATATTCCTTTAATTTGTTTTTTTATAAACTTTTTTAAAGATTTATTTATTTATTATGCATACAGTATTCTCAGTACTCTGTCTGCATATGTGTCTGGAGGCCAGAAGAGGGCACTAGATCTCATTACAGATGGTTGTGAGCCACCATGTGGTTGCTGGGAATTGAACTCAGGACCTTTGGAAGAGCAGGAAGTGCTCTTAAACTCTGAGCCATCTCTCTCCAGCCCATGTTCCTTTAATTTGTAATTAGAACCAAAACATTATTTTAAATATATGTATCCTGAAAATTAAATAACAAAACAAAGTTTAAATCCACTGAATTATGAAAGCCAGCCAGTACAACAATATTTGAATCTATATGCATGTTCAAGACTGAAATATCAAGAATGAAAACCATCACCTTTTCTGTTGCTGAATCGTGGTTTAGAGGCAGGAAACAGGCACATCAGAACATCAGTATCTAGCATGTCAGTACTCCCTTTGGCCTAACTAGATCTCTTCCTGTCCCCAATCTCTAGAAAACACATATGTTTATTCTAGCTTCTAAAAGTTAAACCTGGCAATCCTATTTTAAGGTTCCCAGTCATCACCTAACAGCAGTGAATAATGGCAGTGGGCAAGGATAAGCTTTGTTTGTCTTTCTCCTCTCCTGAGCAGATGGTTGGCTAAAACTCACTTCACACGGGAAATCAATTTTAGATTTTTAAGTTGGCTATCTAGTAATGCACCATGACTTCCAAGGGGGGTGAAAGTGGTTTTGGATTTATTTTATTTTGACATGTTAATTTTGTAATGAAAGTGTGAAAATAAAAGTGTACCTTTTAATATTCATCATTCTTTCTAAAGCTTTTTTTCCAACAGTATCTTAAACATTGCATACTGAAGATTGCTACATAGTGCCAGTGCCACACAGCAGACAAACAACACAGCATGTTCAAACTTTACATAAGGGTTTGCAATGGGACACACAGTTTACCAAGTAATCCAAGTGCCAGCTGAACATTGCTAAGTGGTCGCTTAGATTAAAAAGTGATTTTTGCCAATACGACTTATTGGATATTTTCAGTATTGTGGCCAGTTTTAGAGTCTATCACTACAATTCAAAGTGGCTGGGCACTTATGTCCCAGAGATTGAAATATTTAAAAAAAAATTGTCTGAACACTTTGTCTCCTGTTGGTAATGCAGTGTTCAAAGGTTGTACATTGTTTGAGGCAGGACCTAGGTACATAGATTGGGTCATAGGAAGGAGGGATAGGATTGGGTCATGAGGATTTCCTCCCAGCCTAATTCACTCGAGAGCTTGCGCTGCTTCTTGAATAAAGGAGACTTATAAAGCTGTTCCTGCTATTGATATCACTAGCAGTTTTCCTACAGCTATGCCATCCACCCACACCTGCCATCATGCATTCTGTGTGACAAATGGGAGTTGGAACAAGTATCTCTTCCTTTAAGTTGTCCTTGCCAGGTATTCTGTCACAGGAGGGACAAAGCTGATGAAGAATTCCCTTTCTAAGAAATGCATTTATTTTCTGAAATGTTTGAAACCTTGGTCATATAAGGTTAACCTTTGCTTACAGATTTTACTTTACTGGTGTATAGGAGATCATTGATCTATGTGACAAACCCAGTGTTATTTACTAAATTCAGGAGTCCTTCCATATGAAACAGAATAGTATAAAAAAATCACCTTAAGAAATATTTTAAGTGATTACTCTTCCTTAAACCAGAGACTAGGTTTTGAGTTCTAGCCTGGTTGGCAAAATGCCCATCACTCAACTGAAAGGAGCTAAGTTTGATTCCTCACACAGAAGTAAAACAAATAAAATCTGATTACGAGGTCTTGTATTTAAAATTCCAGTACTTCACAGGAAGACATAGTAGGATCTTTGAGGCTCCAAGGACTTCCAGCTTTTCCCACTTGGCAAGATACAGTTCAATGAGAGACCTTGTTTTTAAAACCAAGGTGATTTGCTCCTGTGAAAGCCCTCTGAGGTTATTTATCCTCTGTCCTTCACATTTTCAAATACACATGTTTAGAGGCACATGCATACGGTTGTACAACCATATGAATATGCAAATTTATATATACATAATGAACATACACACACAAAACTATGTGCTAAAAGAAATAGTACTATAATCTAATTCCATAATTTACATAGGGAATATTACAGCACTCATAAAATAATTCTCTGGTATATATCATCTTCTCAGTGGTTAATATGCATGTAGAGCTCTCAAGCCTAGTTAACAGATATTAATTATAACTCTGTAAAAGATATATTTGAAATCCTGAGCCATAGCATATTAAAGAACATAAAACTTTTCCAGTCCGATCTACTATTCCAAAACATTATTTCATATTTAGTATTTCAGTTAATTTCCCTGGCTATTATCCAATTTTTATTTATTTGTTTGCAGAGTAAACATAATAGGAATGGTTTATGGTAGATTGGAGGCCAGCTACAGTAAGTTGACCTAGATACCTGAAACATTTTAGAGGAAAGTTCAAGCCGTTCACTGCCTGAGTTAAATATACAAGAAGAGGGTTGTTATTGGTTGTACCTGTGTCCAAAAGGATATTTTCAACAAGATCTGCAGAGATTTGGAGTAACGGCCTTGTTATCATTAACAAACACTGTGTAACAAATACTGTGTTTTTCATTGCAAGAACATTATTTTGCCTGTTGACACCCTCACGTCTGATTGAAACTGATATAAAAGATCGTAAGGAGAAAATTGCAGTTCTCCTAACCATCTTTTTTCTCCTATATTTTACCACCATATGACTATAGTTGGGATTTCATTAAAAATCTTTATTTTTCTCAAGTGGAAATTAAATAAATTAGATAGAAGATTAAATAATTGCAATTAGTAGTTTTATAAATAAATCACATTTTAACCAATCTCTACACACATGCCATAAATTAATAATTAAAATGCTGTCATAACTGATGTATAGACAAAGATTATTTTCTGTTCAAATACCTGTTAAAAGAGAAACAACATTATCTTAAACTCCTAAAGATACTTTTAAACTCTACCTTTAAAGATTTTTTTAGACAATACTATAAAAGGAAAATCAAAGACCAGATATGTATTTTATATAGTTTTTGTGTTTATATCTTTTCTAACAGTTTAAATTTCACTCTGCATTTTGGAACAGATTTGATCAACTTGCTTTCATGTGTCAGTGTTTTTCAGCTGCAATGAAAATAAACATACAGGCTTGTTTTCTTCCAAAGTTGTGGAGATGCTGACTTCAGTACGAAATTATTTACTGTGGCGCGTGCTACCTTGTAGAGGCTCAGTGAGCAGAGTCTAATTATTTAAATCTTGCAGGGAACTCTTTTGTCTATGAATCTCTTAAGCTGTCCTCAGGTTCTCACACATATATACCCCTTTGGTGTGTCCAGAGTACTAGCATTCTGAGACAATTTCCTCTGCGTTTAAAGTATATTTGCTATGAAAAAAGCTAAAAAAGTGACTTTTTTACTTAATGACAGATATGAAGATAGATGTTTTAACTTTATAGAAGTATAAACACATTTGCTTTTTGCAGTCGAGATGACTATGATCTACAAAAAGTTAAATAAATTCTATGAATTAAACAAGTTTTTATTGTGATACAAAATTCTGCCAAGTATTTAGAATATATATGTATTTATTCTGAGCGAATCCTTGCTTGTGTGATCAAATTGCTAAGATATTTATACTTCTGTAAGTTGTCAGCTTTGTAAATGCAATGTTTCTGCACTTATACTATTATATGGCTATTTTGTCCCCTCAAGGAAACAGACTTAATTTCAATATAATAAAAATTTTATAAATAGATGAATCAAGTCAGATAGAAATCTGTTTTCATATATAAAGATAGGATAAAGTAGCAAAAATCTAACAGAATAAAGATCATCATACATTACAAGAATAGCATTGTTATCTATTTTTTTAACCAGGATACAGTTCTTGGAAATAAAAACTCTGAGATTCTAACAACATATCTTAGAGAAACATATAAGATTACCTGGAGGCTTTGAAAATTTCTAGGATTAAGTATTAGAGTTGATAAATTGAAGTAATAAATTAAGTGAAACGACTAGCATTCTGAATAAAGCTGAGTTAAATATCAATCCAAACTCAATTGCCTTCCAATACTTTTTTTGCTTATCTTCTCCCACTTCCTTATTTCCTTTGTTACGTATTTCCATATTCAAATGAAAATGGCTGTGCTATTCTCCAAAGGTCCAGGAGGCTGATTGCAACAGTAACAATGTCTGCCAACATGTTTTCTCCAAATCCATCTGTTTTAGATAACATTTCAGATTCATTGACCAACTATTGGACATTGCTACACGTCCAATTCCATCTATGTTACGATAAATGGCATATCTTCATGGCAATCCTAACCACATAGCAAATTCCCAACATCTACAAATGAACTCTGCAGTAATTGGTGAGGTTGCATCCAGGCAACACCCAGCAGCTGCCACAGTGTTTGCAACAGGATGCTCTGTCTTTGCTGAACTATTATGGTTCACTCTTCTCTGTCTACAATGGTAGCCATATCTGCATCGTCTTTCATCTTTATTTAGTAGCAGAGGGGAAGACATATGTTAAAGGAAGGTAACTAACAGTTCTAGTGAAAGAAAGCAGAACAATAAAATATAAGAGAAATAAAGTATTCTGCAAAATGGAAGTGAAAGAAGTATCACCTCAATGACCTCCGATTAGGTGTCTAAAAGTCAAACTGAAAAGCAAACAAAAAAATACTGCTGTCTTCATTACCAGAGAAGAGATAAATTTATCCTTACCAAACCACAAAATACTTCCCAACTTCTATGAAAATTAGAATTTATAGAAGAGATATATCTAGTAAGCTTAGTTTTCTCGATATTTTCTGATAACTATCAGAAGTTTCCACAGATTTTCTGCAGGACTTAACCACAAGCCACAGCACCAGCAAATATGACTGATGAGAGATGCGTTGCTCTTAAAGCTAAATGGTATTGCATTGGTAAATTTCTAGATGTTTCTAAAAGCATTCTTATGTATATGTATATTTGGGGAATGAATTTATTCATTTATCCTGTCTAAATATGGTAATAAGAATGACATGGTTCTTTTGAACCACCCTATCCTTCAAGCTAGGACTTAATGTGTAAAGGATTCAATGCATGATTTCTATTAATAATTTCTGGTTTTAGATTGCCAATGATTATCACTGCAAATAGAAGAAAATTATAGAAAAAGAAAAAGTATTATTTTTAAAAATTGAGGAAAACAATACCTACAAATTCAGCTTCAGGTCTTGTCCAGGAACTCAAAAGCATTCTACTTTTTCCAATAATATAAAAAGTATTTATGCAATTGCCTAAAAATATAAAAATTATTGGGGGTAACTTCAAAAATCAAACTTTTAAGCCCATAGATTTGATTCTTTATTAGTTTGTCCAATTAGATACGAAGGGCCATTTATCTGAGAATGACTGAGAGAGAACACAGAGTGTAGACATGGACATAAAAGATGTCTGAATGCACAGACATGAACAGCAAAAAAAGTGTACCTTAGCCGACCTGTGGAAAGCCATATCTGACTTTTCCAGCAAAGAAGCTGGCAGTTTGCTTTGTTTTTTTGCAGTCAGAGATGACTGACATGATTTTGTTCAGCTATAAGAGCTAAAAGGAAAATACCTAGAAACTGGTAAGATACAAATTTGACATGATATCCTGAGTGATGTAGAAACACAGACAAACCTCTGTAATATATTAGTATCACTAAGCTATGTTTTTCACATTAGAATGCAGAGTATCACACTTTTGCTATATGATCATGAACTTTGAAAGAGGAAAACAATGAGTGCGTTTGGTATTGATGCTATTGTTGGTGGCGATGATATAATGATGATGATGTCTAAAATAAGAAAAGATACCTTCAGTTCTCAATAAACAAAGTATCCCAGCAAGCCTAAGGTTGAGTAAATCTTTTCATAATGAGTAAATCATATTTTTCTTATAATACCAAGTCTGTTATGAAAAATATAGCAAGAACATAAACATAAGTAAATCTGACTGGACAAGATCCTTGAACCTTGAGGTTTTTTATCAGTGAATATATGTATAAATAGACTTATCTTGAACTACATGAATGTATACCTTGCTGATGGTAAACTTCTTGCTTCCAGTAGATACTTTGCCATCATAACCACTCTGGTTATTGGTACCATAGAACAATTCTATGCTGTTTGACTGAAACAACAGCAAAGATAAACAACAAAGCTAAAGGTCATTTGAAATTTAGACTTCCTGACTCATCTAATTCTCTAGTGTAGGTAACAGAGAATTTTTGAAGAAGTCATTTAGAATGGGTCTGAATACATCATAAATCTCTGCTTGCCATAGGAAGCACAGGAATCCCTTTATGGAATCTTTGGAAAGATTCAGGCACTATGTGAAAAAAAATGATTTCCTCCATTTAAAGGTAAATGCATAGCTACATGTAATCTTTATTGATGAACCATGGAACACTTTCTAAAGAGTTGTGTATGCAAGCTAATTTCTTAGTCAAAGAAACATATTCAACACAAGTATAGTCAAAATAAAACAAATTGAACAGTGATGTGAACATTTGTTTCACACCAATGGTATATATATTTGTGTGTGTGTGTTTAATAAGGACTTAAAATGTTGAATTATGGTTATCATTTTATACAATTTGCTATTAGACAAAATATAGCTTACTATTCTACCATGTGATTGGTTTAAATTCCACTTTCACATGAATAACTTTTGATCTATTTTTATGAAAAGATTTTAAGAAAGACATTATAAATAAAGACAATGGTGTTTTGGCAACTTTTTTTCGTAGCCAAATTTTTTCTTTCTATCATCTTCTAATTCACAAAAGTTAATGAAATATTAGATAAATAACTTAGGTTGACTCAATTTTCTTCTAGCAGCTACCCATAGGTTAATAAAAGCTAGTTTAAAACCAAAACACAGCCAAAGAAGAGCTGGTTTTCATTTGCACTTTTCAGTAATATGAGACCATTGTGTCTATCTTTCTAAAGTGGTAAGGCTGGCCTAAATCACTGTAAGAGTAACTGTGTTTGGTTTTAAAATAGAAATAGAGACTAAAACAAAATAAGGAGCTGAATTGTTAAATGTTCAGACCATAATATTCATACGGTTTATAGCATATGTCTCAGTATCTCGGAGTGCTTACTGCCCACTAGAAAACAAAATGTTTCAATTCCATAGAAAATGGACTTGCTCAACTCTAGTCCCTAGTCTTCCAGTTGGAGTTTAATTCCCTCTGTTGTGTAGATGTCACAGGTCAAACATTGAAAAAGTAGACTTTACATGGAATCTTTCTCATAGGGATCACTTGTTATTATAATAAATTTAAGGAGTTTTGTTTACTATGAATTGTTTGTTAGAGAAGCAGAACAAAACAAAAAACAGCAAACGTGCTCTAAATAAGTTTAGCATATGTGGTAACTAGTAAGGATACATGGATGACCCCTGTCTGAACTCTTTAATGATTCTAATCCATCACAGACCACATAAAGGCCAAAGAATGTAAACAGGTAACCATAAAAACCTTATTGTTGAAATATCGTACAATAATAAATTATAGCTATGTCACCATATCTTATAATGTAATTGAAGAAACTGATATAGAATTGAAAACTCCAAAAAGAAAAAGAAAAAAAAGTTTTCTAATTTGCAGTTACAAGAGAAAGTAATCAGATGGCTCCAAAAATAGTTTAGTCTATTCCGTGTATAATTAGTGGCACTATTACTCTTCCAATGTACTGAACTTATTTTATAAATGAGGAACTAAATGCATAGCATAAAAAACAGATAACCGTGACTAAGAAAGGGGATGCCAAACACAAGAGTTTACCCTTCATCTATAACCACTCCTTTATAAGAAAGGAAATAGAAACTATATGATTAAAAAACACAACTACAGAGGACCTTTTAAAGGTCGTTTTCTTTGATATTATTTTTAAACAAGGGGAAAGGTAAGGTGTGGAATGTTATAAACTTATATACAAGATATGCATCATTAGAGAAAATAAAAGTAAATAAATTCACTCATACCAAGTTAAATAAAAACTCAAATGTCTATGTAATAAAATTTAACAAAATTCAGTTGACCTGGCATTTTAAGGTCAAATGCATGCTATTAAGTCACAGATTTTATTGTCATATTCATCAAAGTTTTTAAAGAAGTCATATATAATTTTTTTATGAATCATCAATGTCCTGGTTCGTTTTATCCTAACACGATAAAAGCTACATTCATGTGAAAGGAGGAAACCACTGGTGAAAAAATACTTTAATAAGATCCAGACAAAAGAGTTTTTCATAAGTGAATCATAAGACAGAGTAAAGAGCATTGTGGGTGCTGCTATCCTAGGATGGTGGTCCTAGATTCTATAAGAAAACAGGCTGAATCAGGATGAATAAGCCAGTAATTATAACCCCATCCATGGCTTCTGCCTCCAGTTTCCTGCCCTTTTTTCGGTTCCTGTCCTAACTTCCTTCAGTGACCAACTATGATTTGGTTATGAGCCACATGAAACCTTTTCTCTCCAAGTTGTTTTTGGTCATGGTGTTTATTACAGCCACAGTAACTCTAATTAAGACAAATAAAATGGACATATTCTCTCTTCCCTCTGGAAATATGAATGTGGAATTCTCCATGAACAGTTCCCCACTAAGTCAAATCATGCAGTCTAGTTTTTCACTCTTGGAGAAATGGCAGAAGTCAACATATATACAATGTAAGGGGCAAGCATTGCCTAGGAAAACCACATTCTTGTTCAGGTTATTTCATGTGTCAGGTAAGTTTTTGAAATTAAAAGAACAACTTATTAGTAGAGCATTTCATCAGGCCTACACAGATATAGACATAGTCTGATTTTACAGGTGAATCTGAAAGAAGGAATAATATGTGCTGTAATTTTATTGAATAATGACACAAGAAAAACAAATGAAGTAGTATTATTAGCTACAGTGTTAACAAGAAAATTAACATTTGCCGTTAGAAATTAATAAAATGTTTTCAACACAAATAAAACACTAAACTGCACTGAGAGTTTTTCAAGGTACAATTTTTAAACTGTATAAAAATAGAGTGATTTGGTTATAATAATTTAAGTCATGAACTGATGGAAAATAATTGCTTAATATAGCTGATAAACTCTTTTGATTACACAGTTAAATGCTAATTATGCGATTCTCCATTACCTACATGACTTCTCAACTGCATATTCATGATATAAGGAGCAGAAACATCTCTATTTGCTTGTCTTGTTGAAATGATGCATTTCTCCATTTCATTTTATTACTTGCATTTATCCTTCTTTATTTATTTAATTCCACCTCATTACAAGGAACCGAAAGCTCACTAGTTCACTTAAATGTGTGCTTTTATTCCCCATTGCAGAATTTGCTGGTCATAGCTGTGAATGGCAACCTGGCAATACAGTCTGTGTGGCAATAAGTAAGAAATGATAATACAATTATTTTGGTGCTGTTTACACAGAAAGTTGCATTAATCAAATTTTAGTATGTTCATACCACATCTTAGTTACACTAATTTCACCCTGTAAAATTTCTGTTAATGTCTCTTATTGATAAAAATGAAAAAAAATTGACCACATTAATAATACTTATTTTTATAAATAAGGACATGCTTAAAATGATATTTTTGAGGAAATAAAATGATACTCGTTAAACTTATAAACTAAAGTATTAATATTTGGGCCTATTTTTATTTGTAAAATATCTTGTTTAAAGAAATTACATGCACCAAGTGGTGGTGGCACATACCTTTATTCCCAGCACTCAGGAGACAAAGGCATATAGGTCTCAGTGAGTTCAAGGCCAGCCTGGTCTACAGAGCCAGTTACAGGACAGGCTGCAAATCTACACGGAGAAACCCTGTCTTGAACAAACCAAAATCCAAAAACAAAATCAAAATCAAAACAAAAAGATAACAACAATAAATCAAACACAAACAAAAGAAAACTACATACTATTGTAAGTCTTTGACAAACCTTTCATCAAAAGTTCAAACCAAGTTTGTCATATCAGTTTCCACATTAAATAGTAAAAATGATTGCTATATATTTCATCTTATAAATGCTTCATTCAGTTCTATGCATTCAATGTATGAAATATAGAAAGCATATCATATTCAATGAATGTAAAATGGTCAAAAGATGTCTGTCAAATAGTGTTTGAGATACTAATAAAAGTATAAATAATCTATATGTGTCTCTGTTGATCCTTGAGAAACATGATTGCTTAAGTTTTTATAATCACCTTGACTGCTGACCTGTGATGCTTCAGAAGTATACTATAAAATGCATAATAGTATATAATTACAATATAATATAATGTGATAATGTGTTTCAATTAATATCAGCCTTCCGATACCTCTCACAACAATAATTAGAATTATCATTTTATGGAAATTATTAATTTTTGAAAAATTAGATGCAATAGGATGTATTCTACCAGTCCAGGCATGAGGCCTTATCTGCAAAAGAATAAGGAGAAAATACCAATATACTATTCAATGTACGATTTCATCTATGATTGAAGACTGTGCTTCTGTATGTATGTTTGTATATTCCAGAACAGCAAAACTTAGGAAAGCTAGTGAGACTAAGAAATTTGTGCACAGAAGAATACACAGGCAAGATAAATCAGTGCCCTACACCAAGAAATCAACAGCAATGTAAATAGTAGAACGGCAAACTTGGGCAAATGACTACCATGTGAATAATAAAATCCTCTACCCTCAGGTATTTTTTTTCCTTTCATTTGTCATTTCCTTTTGTGTGCAAGGATATTCTGTGCAAGCACATGAGTTTGACAGTTTCCTCAGCCACTGTCCATCTTATTTTTTTTTTTAGATGGTATTCCTTTGTAAATCGTGTTAGTTTAGCTAGAATGACTAACCAAAATGGCTGTGGGATTGTTTTATATCTACTTCCGCACTGTAGGTATAACAGTCTGGGCTACTGTGCCCAGCTTTGATGTAGGCATTGGACTTCAAACTCAAACCCCCATTCTTGCATAGCAAGCACTCCAGGGAGCTAAGCCATGCTCCCAATTCCTGTGATTTTGTTTATAAGAAGTTTTTAAATCCACATAGTTTAAGAAATTTTACACAAGTACAATTTTTTGATGTCGATCAGTTTTATTTTGCCAAAATAAATGTTATGAAGTGAAGTTTGAAAACACGAAAAGCGAAGTTTGAAAAGTCTACATTGATGAGCTCCCTCAGAGGGATCAGAACCAGGTCTATAAATATCTTCAAGGTAACCCTGAGATTAAGGTAAGGACATCATTTATAATGTCATAAGAAAGAAGGACACAGAAAAATGGCCTGCAGCTAAAGAAAAGGGGAAAAATGACTGGTTATTTTAAAAGTTCTTGATACTGAGGTCATGAAAAGTTTGAGTCACTAGCAGCAGCACAAACTTTTATGGCCAAGTGCAGTTTTTTTCAAGGAAGTTGGGTATGTTTAGAAATTAAAAGCTAGGCCATTCTTAGCACTGCAGAGTCCATTAAGGAAAATGCAAATTCTAGTAAGAATGTGCCTCATGCAGTCAGCCTTTTGTTCTAACCTAAGTGAACTTGGCCTAGTGAAGTTTCCAGCAAGACTGCCTTAAATATCAGTGTCTTCTTGTGGCTAGATTGCCTGAGTCACGTACATACTCCATGACCATTTTAAATATTATTTTAATAAGGTTTTTTCTTCTGTTCAGGGTTTTATCTTCAATTTGATTAATGCCTCATTAATTGAAATAGAATTATATCACTTTCCTTAGTCCCTTTCCTTCTCAGTTCCTCCCACAGACCATCCCTCCAATCGTTCCCATACCCCCCAACTCATAAATTGATATTCTTCTTTCTTTGATTATCATTGCTTCATACATGTCAATTTGGGTAGAAGTAGTGATATAAACTATAAAACTCAATTTAAAAACTATAAATGATTTCTAGGAAGACGCTGAAAATGGTAAGAATTATTATTGTGTGTGGCTTTAATGATTTTTATACCACAAATATTTTCCTCTGTTCAGGGTTCTCTTTATATTCAACCACAAATGGATTTATAAAAACATGTACTTCCTGATTATTTGTTATAAGAAAATATTGAAATAGATAATATTTATGATCTCAAACGTCTATGTAAATAAACATTAGCCTCACAGAACCCTGGATTTAACTTGATTATGTTGTATTCTTGGAGGAAAGTTGCAAAAGGCTGGTGACAATTTAAAGTACTCTAAGCCAGGTTGCTTAAAGCCATGTCTAGGAATGAATGACAACATATCAGAAGCTGGAGGTCATTTCCCTGAAGCAAATCTAAAATGCTACTTTCAAAATAATAAGTCTCACCTCATTTTACTATACATATAGTTACTACCTTGATACCTTTAATCATTGCCATGGAAAATTTAAATTACTTATTTTTTTTTTACTTTTATAATTACTTATATTTCAAATATACACTATTGGTTAACTTTTGAAAAGTTAGCATCTCTACTGGAAATGTTAATTTGTCAGAGGCTTACATTTAAAAGTTATTTCCTTTAATTTATATGTAAATAATCATATTTGCTGTCCCTTTTCTCACTCTAAATATTCCCATATGCCTCTCCTTGCTCTTTTTCAAATGCATGTTATTTCTTCATGTCATTAATCATTGTCACGTACATATTTTAATGTATACAAACATACAGATTTTTATAAATACATAAACACAACTTACTTATCTATATAATGATTATGATTATTATGCTTTGCTTGTATATATGGTTTTAGCACTGAATATTTTGTATTGGACAAAAAAATGATGGGCTTTTCTCCAGGAAAATTTATATCTCTCAGTCTCGGCATTTCTTAGTTTTACTGTAATCCTTTGTGTAAGATTGATACCCTATGAGCTCTCCCCATCCATGTTAGCATACCTATTATTGTTGCCCTTTTCAAGTCATGTTTAGGTAGTAATGCTGGTAAGATTATGAGATGTATATGCTGGCATTCCTAGGAGACAGATTTTACATTTCCTCTGCCATTATGATCTTTCCATACACACTTCTACAGTGGTAATCTTTGAGCCTTGGGTGTTGGAGGTATACTGAAGATGTATCTTTTAGGACTGAACTCTACAACTCTATATTTAAATCGGTTGTGGTTTTCTGTCATCTGCTACAAAGAGAGTTTCCTTGATAAGGGGTTAGGACTAACATCCTTTTTTTTTTCCATATGAGGACAAATATTTAGAATATAGGGGTTACATTGGCTTAGTAAATTTTTCATTGTAGGTTCTCTTCTACACAACCACACTAGCCCTAGGTAGTTGGCATGGTTTCTAGTATCAGTCATAATTTCCCTCTTGTTGAATGGGTCTTAAGTCTAATAACAGCAGTAGGTTACCACCAAGGTATGTGTGTTATTACTGTACTTTTACTTTATAATGCCATGCTGGCCATTGACATGCTTCATAGACATTAGGCCTGAGTAGGACTCTTGGTTCTTTTCATACTTTGGAAGATTACCTACATATTTCTTGTACAATAAAAACTAATCCTCAAGGAGAATGTTTTAAGAACAGTTCTAGAGATTCAGCAGCTTCTGAGTCCTGTGTATGATATATGTAGTGTGTTCAGCAGTATAGACTTAATTCCCTATCCTGGTGACAAGGGGCTATCGAAGTCAAAGTGGTGATCAAAATATAATGTTTTAGGGTTTCTTTCACAACCCTGAGAAGTTGCTCAAAAGTGGGCTATGATGGAGACTCTCTTACATGCTAGGATGTAGTAGTAAAGAAAACTCAGAATTTAGGAAAAATTAATGACAGTGAGAAGTCTAAAATTTCTTACAAATCTTTATCAAAACTCAAGAAGAAGGGAAAGAGGCCAATTCATATAAAGTAATTACAGAATTGTTGATGTAGGAGAAAAATATGGAAATTCTGAAACTACTTCATTTCTTAACTCAAAATTATCTTGCTGTCAGACTCAGTCCTTGATTAACATTTTCCTGGAGATGGAGGAAAAAGTGAAAAGTGGATTATGAGGACAGTGAGAAAATAAGAGGCAAAAGAAATCAAACAACAATAAAAATATGTAGAATAAAGAAGAAATGGTGAACACAATTTAGACTAAATGATTACTTCTCATGGCCATCTCACTATTATGTAGGAGGGAGCATGGTTCCAAGAATGGTGTAGTTACCTCTAGGGCTCAGATTAGCAAGCCAGGAAAATATGGCTGAGCGCCCTAAGGAAGGTGGTTAATTGTACTGTAAGAAAGTATACTCCAAATTTCTAAACCCTATGTACTTTAAATCATATGAGTGACAATTTTGAGACCAGAAGAATGTAAAAATATTTTCTTACTAATTTGTGAAAGAGCCGGGCGGTGGTGGCGCACGCCTTTAATCCCAGCACTCGGGAGGCAGAGGCAGGCGGATCTCTGTGAGTTCGAGACCAGCCTGGTCTACAAGAGCTAGTTCCAGGACAGGCTCCAAAACCACAGAGAAACCCTGTCTCGAAAAACAAAAAAACAAAAAAACAAAAAAAAAAAAAAAAACTAATTTGTGAAAGAAAAGGGATGTTTAAGCAGGTAGTTGTCATTTAAAATGGTAGAAGAATATGTTTTAATCAGCATAATTATTAAATGTCAATTAGAATTTTATCAGTTAAAATATGTCAGAGTAACTAGTAATAGCAAGTTTGTTGAATGTTAATTAAAAGAATAAATGTTAATGATTGGTTTAACTTTTTGCCTTTGCAGATTTTTAAAATTTAACTTAATGATTTGTAAATATTTTTTTCTTAGACTTTCAGCATTTTTATAATCCAAGTAACCTTAATAAACAAAAAGTAGTTCAAAATAAAGTATCTTAAAGGATATTTAATTGACAAGCAATGACATTTTTATTGTTCAAGTTATTTATCTATTTTGTGAATTAATCTGGTGATTTTTGGACGGTGCCTTCATTCTACTTAAACAAAGTTAAGTGCTAGTGAAACGGACCTTATTGTAGAGTCTCAAACATTCATATTATGGTGTGTTCCTTACTTGGTTTGTCTTATGTTAAAGTTTGGCTATACTCTATCAGGATCAATTTCTTATGAAATGATATGATCCATTCCAGTCTATGAACTACAATGGCAAGGTATTCAGGATTGCAGCTTCAGTGTCATTCGGGTTCATCCCTATTTTACTCACTTTGATTATCTTATGAATATATTTTCACATATAAGATTAAACTCAGTGCTAATCAAATAATATATTAAAGCTTGTGCTAATCAAATAAGCATTTTCACTTATAAAAAGTTAATAAAGAGTGCTAATTAGGCTTTCACAAGTGGATCTTAATTTCAATAACCTTAAATTGTCTTTTGTTTGGATATTCTCATATGAAACTAAGAGAGCAGTCACGTGTATTATGGTTAGGATGCAATAATTAATTTTCTAAAATTACATGTTAAATGCAAAAATTAGGATGGAATTTGATCAGAAGTTTCTTTAATTTACACTTACTGTAAACACATTTCTTACATTAAGAATTAATGGACTAGGTATTACAAATCTATCAATATATTACATAATAAATTATGAGAATTCAATTTTTTTATTAAATTTTATTAATATGTTTACAGGGCATGTTACATTTTATCATTATCTTCTTTGGGCTTTATTAATACTCCCTTTATCAACTGTCTAAGGCTTTTGAAAATCCATACAAATCTGGATTTTACACAAAAAATATGTGTGATGTTTTAATTCAGTTACAACTTTTGTAATAAAATTTTATTTAACAAAACAAAATTAAAGTACAGTAGATAAAAAAAATCCTTATTTACGTTTCAATCTTTAGAAAGTAAATTTGAATGAATTCAGATTTGATCAAAAGGAACATGGATTTTTTAGGAATGGAATATTCATATGCTTTTGCTTTGCCTCAAAAATGAGATATATAATTTCCTCTTTTTCATTAATTTTTCATTATAAGAATGCAGTGTTTGGCACAGAATGGATGATCAATACTTTCTGAGAAAACTAAAAGAAATAAGGAGTCCAAATAAAGGACTGATTATAGTAAAAATTTTCTTCTTTTTACAGGTGTGTGTGTGTGTGTGTGTGAGAGAGAGAGAGAGAGAGAGAGAGAGAGATAGACAGACAGACAGACACAGAGAAAGACATAGCGAGTCAGAGAGAGACAGAGAAACAGAAGGAGGAGAGGAGAAATGGAAGAGAGAAGTGTGTACGTATATCTGCCCTTGTTAGGAAAACACAGGTACCTGTGTGTATGCGGAGATTAGGAAACTATCTTGGCTGTTGGTCCTTTAACTTTTTGAACCAATACTTCCTCTTTTAGTCATTGCACATGACAAAAATCTGGCTTGTCTGATTAGGGGATTCTCCTGTCTCTGTTTCCCATCTGTCAGAGTGTTAAGATTGTAGAAACTCACTCTGTGGGGATTATGGTCAATTTGAACTTAGATCCCCAACCTTGTACAGCAAATGCTTTTGCACACTGAAATGTCTTCAGAAGCCCTGAAATATATATTTTTAGTCTCATAAATGAAGAATATGGGCAAATTTTTAGATGATATGCAACTACACTGAAAAGTATTTTTAAGTATTTTTGGCTTTGTGGGTTTTTTTAATACTGTACTATATATAATTATAATTACTAAATTTATTTATTCACATAAAATATTTGAGTTACTCTGATATTCTAACTAGGAGTCAGTGAGTCATCTTCAGAGCCTATGAAACGAAGAATTATGTATAAAATCATGGGGTGTGAAATAATATGCCTTAAGAAAATAGCTAATTGGTAAGAAATCAGTAGGCTAAAGTGGAAATGAGGTTTGACTCAAGGAAAAAGGATAAACCAGTGTTTCGGAAATGCAGTTAAGAAAGCCCTTTCACGGAGATCACATTGTGGTACGGCATAAAGTGAGGGGAGTGGGGGACAGAAGCTCTGGAAGGGAACTGCTAAAATTACACCACTATGTGATATTAAAGAATGAAACAATACTAAATGTTACACACTCTGACACCCAACTGTGTCTATATCTTGTTTCTATAAAGTAGAAGTCCCTTTTGAAGAAAGTAAAATCAAATGTATGATTCTTTGATGCCTGTCCATTATGAGAATTAGTGCTTTATCTGTAGCATGTAAATCAGTTATTAAATTGGAAATTACCAGGGTTTTATCAAAGCTGGTAATTTGGTACTAAAGTCTTATCATAATATTTGCGTTGGTGGCATGCTAATTGTCTTACCATATCAAAGTCACCAATATGCTAAAGCCGTGATATGCTTTATGAAGTATTAATAACTCAAAAAAGATGAATTCATCTTATTCCTTCAGAGGCTCACTTAAAAATTATATGTAGCAAAGCAACTTTCACATTATATTCATTAAAATTCAATTCATTAAGACAAGAAGAAATAAGAGTTGCTATATATTGCCAGAGAATAACAAAATGTGGGATTTAATGCTGAACTCCAAAAGGGTTTTGCTTTAATTATCCACAGATACTCACGAATAACTGAGCAGCAAAGAAAAGGAATCTCTGTTCGGATCCCAGAGTCAAAGATGAACCTATGCTGGAGGGCTACAAAGAGAAGGAAGCAGGATCCTGGGGAATTAGTGGTTTTCTTCAATGCAGTCATGGAATTCTGTGTGTCTGTGATTCCTTCTCCCTCTTTTTTTGGAAGCCTCATGAGTATCAGCATACAAAATACTTTTTCAAAGCATCATTACCCAATATTCATAAAAACAAATCGCTGTTTTTTTCTTCATAGTGTTTTAAGTTTACATTAAATATGGGTCACTCACTAACAGTGTAAATGCGTGACCCAGAGGATAAGCTTATATTGATATGTGATTTTCCTCGTGGCAACACTGGACAAAGAATGTCTAGAAGGTGCTGGGGCCAGAAGAGTTTATATTTTGGGGTAAACCTGAAACCTTGGGGAAGGGATGAACCAAGATCTCTTGTCTCTGCACCCTTCTACTGTCAGACACAAAGGCACTGAAGAATGATATCTGGATGCAACCACAACCTTGATCTAAGCTTGTGAGTCTCCATACATAGGAGAAAATTAGATATGAAATCATTCTGCTTTTGCATCTTTGTTTCTGGATTATTTAATATCTTGAATTATATTCCTGCATGAACTTAAGAATACCAAAGCTAACTTTTAATTTTGTTTTATATTGAGTTCATTTTGAAAACCTAGAGTGTCTCTAAACTTCAAGTGAACTTTCACAGCTGTTTTCATAATAGTGTAGGACTAAAGTCTAACCACTTAAGTTTAGAATAAGATATAATAACAAATTGAAATATGATTTAACTAGAGATATTAATAATGATGAGGTCTCATGAACATGTTTCTTTTTAAGCTTTCACTTTTCAAATATTTGTGTGGTGTGTGTGTGTGTGTGCTTACAGGTGTGCATGTCTTTGGACTTGTACATTTGAGTACAGTTCCTGCAAAGGTCAGAAGGTGTATAGATCTGGAGGTACATGAGGTTGTGAGATGCTGTAGGTGTGTGCTGGGAAAATTATTGAAGTCCCCTACAGGAATAGTATCCACTCTTAACCACTGAGCCATTTCTCCATCTCTATCACACACACACACACACACACACACCACACACACACACGCAACTTTCTTACTGGGTTCTTCCGAATCATAGTAATTCAAAAAATAACAGTTGTGTCACACCTGTCCATTGATATCAAAGTAATGGTTCTATAACTACTTAATTCATGACTACTATATATACAAAAAATCCAAGGTGCACAAGTGTTTTATATGAAATAATATAGTTATTGCATATTACTTATTATCATGTTTCTATATGCTTTAGTTCAGTGTTAAGTCACTTAAGATAGACGTGAAATATGAATTAAATATAAATACCTTTTGTATACAATGTTTACAGATTTGTAACATGAAAATACTTTGTTTATGCCCATTGCTGCTAAAACATTTTTCAAATGTTTTGAGGTACAGTTGGTTGAATCAGTGGAGGCAGAACTTTCAAAAGAGAACCTTAAGGTACACAAGACCAACTGTTCTCAATTTTCTTTTTATGCTAAGGCTGCAATCTGGAAAGCAGGTGTCAGAGGTATGGATAACTCACAGCTTCAAGTTGTTGAAAACAAGAAGAGCAAACAAATACAGATCTTGGAATGTCACTATGCACTTTGAAAAACAGAGATTTATATTTAAAAAACAAACAAACAAAACCTCTGCAGTTAAGGTGTTAAACAGTATGATTCAAGTGGGGAAATTTTGAAGCACTATAAAACACCATAATATAGTTTTATTCACTACAAATTGTTCAAGAAATTGAATTTTGACTAATTCTACCACATTAAAAACAAACAAAAGAAACAAAATTGAACCAAACTGGCCAAATGTTGTGAGGTGTGCCTTTAATCTCAGTGCTCACTGAAGATGCAGAGGCAGGGGGAGTTCTATGAGTTTGAGTGTAGCCTGATCTTCATTATAATTCCAGACCAGCCAAGGCCATGTAGTTAGATCTTGTCTCAAAAAACCAAAAACAACCAACGAGCAAACAAAAACTATACCAGATGACAGAAGTGCTAATTTGATTGAAATTATTAATCATTTTCACAGGCATATATACACAACTGCAGTGCATTGTCCTTAACTATAAGTAAGTACACACAAAAAATAAGAATATCCTTGCAAAGCTCACTACTTGGCATACATTGGAACATTTAATAAATTGTGACTTACAGTTCTCATTATTTTTAATTTTTATTGACAGAAGCTAGTAGATATGATATTATAGGGTTTGTATTATTGTTTCAAGAATTTATTGATGATATTAAGCCTGAAGTATTTTATAAGTTATTCACAATTTAATGTATGCATTTGTTATTTCTCACTGCATGTCTTAAGTTTGCTAGCACTTACGTAAGGTTCAGATTGGATTTTGTTTCAGTAGAATTGTGGAAAAGGCTCCATTGTATTAAGAAAAAATAAAATCTATGAGAAGGCTATGAGAAGGGGGAACACTACACTTGAATTCATCAATTGCTTTTAGATTCTTGATTAATGTCAATCCACATACATTCTTGATTTCCTCAATAGACATTTTTTTTAGCATTTCTAAGTTTATTTAGAAATAAACATGGATGACACAAGTGGGCCAAAAGCTTGTCCCTTAGAGAAAGAGAAGCCTTTTAAACACGCGACATAATCAGGGCAGCTTCTGTGCGATAAACATGGAAGAAAAATTCTCTGCCCATGAAAAGTTCTCTTGTCTGCCTAAAACCCAGTCTTTCATGTACCCCAAACAGCCACTGTGTGAAGACATTACGCAGTTTAATAATAAAAGGAGTCATCTGAGACTAACACATTTTTTTAATTCAGGAAGTATGTAGATTAGTGATGAAGTCACCACCACTTTTATTTACAGGAAGAAATGTGTAGTCATCATGGGAAAAATTAGGTCACACCTTAATTTATTATTAATATCTTGTGTTTGAGGCTTAGAAATTCTCTATGGCTATTTGATCAACTTTAAGTGAATTTTGGTAACAAATACAATCTTTAGATACTTTTTACAAATAATGAGTTTGGGAACTCTATTGAATTCATAATTTATTTGTTTCTGTCACCTCCGCAGTTTGATATACATAAAGCAGTTATCGCTAATGGAATTTATGAATGAGAAAATAAACCTATGAAGGAGGAAGGGAAGTCAACATGAAAGCAACTTTGCTAATGAATGAAAAAAAGTGGTGACTCAGAAATTCAGGGCTCTATAAGCTGGGTGGTAATCCTGGCTGCCTTCCTCTACCTGTTAAATGACCAATAAATAGGGAAGACTCATTAAAAAATACATCTAATAGGATGTTCAGTTTACCCTCTCCTATAAGAAAGGGCCCACATTTTTATTCTTGATTTCTATGGCTTTATTCTTGGACTTATCCTCTCTGCCTGCCTGTATTTTCATACAGACTCCTCACACATCTTGTTTCTTCATTGTGGAAGTGTGGAAACAAACAGATTTTGTATTAGAGATATCTGCTACACAGACCCAGGATCAGCCACAAGCATAATTAACTTTAAAATGACTCAACTTCTTTCAACCATGATCATTCTGTCTTTATTGAATTTTAATGTCTTTTATTTTAATCAAACAATATTCCTTCACAGATATACACGAAGAAATGAGTTTTCCCAAATGAAATTGCTTTTTTATAGCCATTCTACACACACTCCATTTACATCTCCCGAACAGTAAAGGCACTCTTTGAGTGTTGCTTCACTAGCCAGTGAAGTATACTAGCTGGAAAACAGTGTGATCATGGACAGGGAAGAGACATTAACCAGTTTGAATATTGACAGCGTCTTCAAAATTACATCCCAAAACTCTAGGCAAATTTTGTACTCGCAACGAGGAAATTAGAAGCCAGCCTTGAGATTGAATCCGTAACTTCTCCATCTTAAAGGAGAGGAAGAAGATTATTAGGAAACCCAGGTAAATTACAAAAGTTGCACTTAAGTGTGTACTCTTAATAGATCAAGGGACCCAACAAAGTGAGCTACAAATACATTACTCAGTTCAGAAGAAAAATTGATTAATCTCACATAAATTGTTTCAGAATATACATGTGTACAGTTTCAATTTCACTGATTTATTTTGAAAATTTGAAATGCAAAACTAATTCTTTAAAAGATGGTAACATATCTTTAACATTTGCAAGACGCAAGGAATCAATCCATGAGCCTTACTCATGCAGGCGATTACTCTGCATTGGAGACACATTCCTCACAATAGCAACTTTGGGGCAAAAGCCATCATTAGGCTGCTATTTTATATTTATATTTTATTACTACATATTTTTATTAAATCCAATATGAATTTTATCTGAATGAATTAAAAATTGGAAAGGTATGATTGGTGGATAATGAAAATCACTTCAGATATCTATAAGCTATAATAAAACATATTTTATGGCTTCTCAGCAACACATTTATCCTCTCCTTTATACTTTCTGGGTTTCTCAAATATAAATCTTAAAGCTAGTTGCAGACTTGCCAGGTTATGTATGCAAAGAGGAGAATGGACTGCGATTACTCCAGAAGAGTAATTTCCTTGGGTTCTATGTCTAAACTGAATGAGTTTTCAACAAATGTACAAGCTTGTATCTATATCACAAATTTACAAGGGATAGTTCTAATATCTTAAAGGGATAAGGGAGGGTTCTAACACCTATGAGAGTGTATAACTGGCTTATGAAAACAGACAGTAACAAAACTGTCTCCTGCATTGCACTGCGGCCTTTGAATTCCTCTTTGAATGAAAGGAGGGAGAGTTTTTAGGTTTTTTTGTTGTTGTTGTGATGGTGGTGGTGTTTTTTTGTTGTTGTTTTTCTTTTTTTCTCAGATTCTCTAGTAGATTGTCCTACATCTAATCACATTTGGTGTTCTTAATGGGTTTAACACAAGAACACATTTACTTGAGAATTAATAATAGTGGAATGGGAAATAAAGCAGAAATTCAAGGTGTAAGAAAAAGGAGTGGATTCACTCCAAACAAATTCTCAAACAATAAATAATAAAAAACATATAGTCATGAAATAAATAAAATTTAGGGACAACTACAAGAAAACATTTTAAGAACAGTCATTGTGCATACATGCTCTCTTAAGGAAGAATACTGGGGATAAATTCTATATATAAAATCACAGAAGAAACAGGCAATGCTTACAATTAGTTCAGGCTATTAAGTAGTTGAAAAAATATATGCAAGAATGATTGTTTCTGTTAGTTTCTTGCTCATGAACCGGCATTCTTTTCATGAGGAAATGGCTATAATGGGCTAGGAGTCACAGCTTAGAATCCCTGCACTAGGTTGGCTTTGGCAGAACTGAATGAAACTCAAATGTGTGAGAATGTAGGTACACACATACATACACACATACATACATACATACATACATACATACATACATACATACACAGAGATAGAGTAGATAGATAGATAGATAGATAGATAGATAGATAGATAGATAGATAGATAGATAGATGGATGGATGGATGGATGGATGGATGGATGGATGGATGGATGGATAGATAGATAGATAGATAGATAGATAGATAGATAGATAGATAGATAGATAGATAGATAGATAGATGATAGATAGAGAGTTGATTTCTCATCTTGATTATCTATCTTTATTAAGTAAGCAGTCAGTATAAACAGTTCCTTGTCCAGACACATGTACATGGGATTTCCCTTTTCAGTTTACCCAGCCTGCAAACACAAACGTATTTCATAATGATAAGCTACAAATGCCAATTCCAGACCTAACTCTTTAAAACTGCCAAAACAAAACAAAAACAAAGACAGGATCTCACTACACATTAAAAACTAAGGAAATCAGAAATATGTTAAGTAACCTATAAAGTTGGAGGACCAAGAACTAATTCCCCATGGTTTTATAATTTCTTTCTTTAAGTAACAAACAGCTTTCACAAATACACTGAAGTAAATTTTTATTCATTGGACAACCAATTTGAAAATAATTTTATTTTGCAATAAAAATTTGCTTTTTAAAAGGAAAATAGGGGGTGGGGTTATTTTTAGAAATTTTCTTTCTTTTTATTTTTGAAGCAGGGTTTTTCTGTGTAGCTTTGGTGCCTGTCCTGGAACTAGCTTTTGTAGACCAGACTGGCCTTGAACTCACAGAGATCCTCCTGCCTCTACCTCTGGAGTCCTGGGATTAAAAGCTGCGCCACCAGCACCCAACTAAGAAATTTTCATAGTGCTCAAATTTAAGACAATTAAATTTTATTGTTCAAAAGAGATTCATTAATCTTTATGTTACTACCATTTTATTTTCTGTATGCTCTGAATAACAAGCAAAATAGGCAAAACAAAGGTATTTTAAAATTTTTATGACTTAGTAAAGTTAAATTATAATATAATTAATATTGATGGTTTTACGTATGTTTAAAATCTTGATTTATATATTGAATGTATGGAAAATAAATCAATAATATATAACTATTCATAATGATTTTCATTTAAATATGTCTCCAGATGTTAGGATGCTGTACGATTTTATAAGTCCTTCTTAGTACATGCAAGGGCTTGGATTGAATCTCCACCATAAGCAGGCATGTATACACACAAAAGTACACATGCATGCACGTATGTATGGACACACACACACAGGACTTTGTGTTCAATAACCCGTAACTTGTAATGCTTTTTTACTGTCTTATTAGCATGACTTTGTAGTTTAAAATACTAGCATGTGGAAATATAAAGATAATAGAAGGAGTCTTATGTAATGCTGTTTATCTGTCAAGTAACCAACATCCTGTTCCACTTGTAACAATAGTGCATATGTGATGGAGAAAACAGAAGGTTTCAAGTAATTGTATGATGCTACCTTAGTTGTAATCTAGCAAGTTTCAAATTCGATACACATTCCATTTTTCCTCCTTCGAATTTCAGTTTGACGAGGCAATGACTTGGTTAAGTCTGCTCTAGGAATTACTTTCCTGCTGTAAAACCCACCTGTTTATCTCTAGTCCCTGGGCAGTGCAAGGCTGATCCGATAATCTGTTAATATCTGATTTGCTGAAAGCCAGTTGTGTCCCACAGAGCCTAAGCCATTCTTGCTCTCTAGCACATTAAGAATTAATATTTACCCTTATTGGACCTTTCAGCTTCCACGAGAAACTTTAACAAAGGCTCTGCAAATCCCTACCCAACATATACTAGGAGGATTAATAATAATTCCTTTTGATCGGAATTACTTGGTTGGCCAGCAATGGTTTCCATGGTAATCAGGTGGTAGACAGGGCTGAGGCTGATTCCATCAGTTGTAAGATATCATTAGAATTATCCTACATGTCTAATTATAACCTACCAGGATTGACTTCTATGTAGTGTAGCTCAGAGGCACGGAAAATCAAGTTATGAGTTTAAATGGTTAGACGGCTTCACAAGGAAAGAAATTATTTTCCTTTCCCTAATAAGACTTTTTTTCTCTGGCTAAGAATGCTATATATTAGAAAGAAAATAAGTTCAAAATAGTTTTTATGAGAAATGAGACTGAAAGTTTTACACCACTGTTAAAAATTTCAGACAAAGTTTGTGTTAATAGTACCAAAATAATTGTTCATCTTAGAGAACTTAACTTTGATGAGTGGTAATATTCGATGATAATGTTTAGATACTTAATATTGACTAATAAGAGTTACACTTATTTAAGTGAAATAGCAGAATCCTGAAGTAAACATACACTAAATAAGAGGAGAATGAGGAACACTTTAAAATAAAAAAGAAAAATTATTACTACACATTTGTTCATTTAACCCTGGAAAGTTGATGTCATTCCATAAATTTATTAGAAAAAAGATGTTAAATCATATATATGGCACACTTACACACACCCATACTAACAAAGGCATCACAGATGAACATACACAGTAATAATAATAATAATAATAATAATAATAATAATAATTCATAAAAGCACCAAATTTAGAGTATGGACAGTTCAAAGAATATCCCAAATGAGACACCTCAGGAAGACACTAGTATTATGAAAAGGTTACAATCAGGGTTTATAAGATATTTTAAAAAATTCATGCTATTCATTTGTTAGGCTGCACATTAAGAGAAGATAGAAGAATAAAAATCTATATCAACTCTTTTATGCAATAAAGAGTGCTTCGTGAAGATCACGAAAACATATATTCTTCCTAGATAAATGCTTATTTCTTTTGTATAGTAAATTCGGAATTCTTAAAATTGTTAAGGCCCTCAAACAGCAGAAGTTTGGTATGTTTATCTATTTGCTTATTATGAAGAGAAATCTATGAGCTGCAAACATATAATTTTAAGATTTTTAATCTAACTTTTGAGCAAAATTTAAATGTATAATGATATGTATATATAAACCAATAACATTCTATAAATAAAGTAGGTGAATTTGCTTCAGAATAGCATAAATATGTAACCAAATGGTAGACTTTAAAATATAAATGTCAACATTTTCTTAATTGCCTCTGAATTTATGATCATGTAACACATTTTTAAAAATTGCTTTCATACGTGCATATTGTTAATGAAATTTTTGCTTTATTTTCATGAGGTATATGAGCACTATACAACTGTTGAAAAGGCTATAATACAATTTTTTGAGGTATGATTTTTCTCTTACCACTTGGAACTCATTTTTGTTCTACGATGAAGGCGTAAGTCATAAACAATCCCACATCAGTTTGGATTTATGATTAATAGGATGGTATTTATTTAAAGGGGAAAAAACTTACAGATCACCGCCCCAGACAACAGCCCTCTGCGCAATTAGGAAGAAGTCTAGTCGCCGGAACCGGAGCAGGAAGTAAAAAAAGCTAGGAGGGAAGTAGCAGCTTTTTTAAAGGGAAAGAGACCACGCCCCAATGGGCTGGTATCTCAGCGGCTATTGGCTGGAGGAGCGGAAGGACCTCCCGCAACACTACTTTTTAAGACAACTCTGCCAGGACACATGGACTCAGAGTTCACAACTAGTAGCTCGGAAGACTTGAATGTAGCAGATGCTTATAACCACATTGTGTTCATAGTAAAGAGCTAATGCCTTAAGAACGTAAGTTGTAATAATTTATCACACATGATGCTATGTCAGAGTGTCAGAGGAATCTACATTAATCTAAATTACCCAAACTAATGGCAACTTTTCCAGTTCTATTTTGTTTGTTTTTTTTTGTTTTGATTTTGGTGTTTGTTTGTTTCTTTGTTTTTCCGAGACAGGGTTTCTTGTCCTGGAACAAGCTCTTGTAGACAAGGCTGGGCTCAAACTCACAAAGATTCTTCTGCCTCTGCTTCCTGAGTTCTAAGATTAAGGGTGTGCACCACAACCGCCCGGAAAGAGGTAAACTTTTAACAGTTTTAACAGTTGCCCCCTGCCTCCCAGCTTCCCAGCTAGGCAGGTACTGCAGACAAAGGTTAGCTTCTAACTAACTAGCTTCTGTCTTTGTGTTGCTTTCATTGATTAATAAAGAAACTGCTTTGGGCCTGATAGGGCAGAACTTAGGTAGGCAGAGAAGATAGAACTCAATTCTTGGAGGAAGAAAGCAGAGTCAGAGAGGTGCCATGGATCTTCCAGTGACAGATCTGGGATTTTTACCCAGTAAGCCACTGCCACATGGTGATGCACAGATTAATAGAAATGGGTTAAATTAAGATGTAAGAATTAGCTAATAAGAAACTAGAGCTAATGGGCCAAGCAGTGATTTAATTAATAGAGTTTCTTTGTGGTTATTTCAGTGTTAAGCTAGTCAGGCAGCCGGGACAAACAAGAATAAGCTCCTCCATATATAGATGATATAGATAGATATAGATATAGATATGGTTTGACACCATGATTTTTAACTGTTCTTCTATGTGACTCTACTCTCTGCCTTGTGTTCTTTCAGGGACAGAGAAAAGAAGCTTTCATAGACATCCTAAGTAAACGTTCCAGCATCCTGTAATCAAAAGTTGTAAAACGCAAAATGTAATATGACTTTAAGCCTGACCTAAGGTTGTAAAAGCTCTTTTACCCAACCTGGTGCTTGATATTATTATACGAGAACTCCCCAAATCAGCCCCCATTGCCACAGTTACAGAAGCCCGATCTCTGTTGTGCTCACAGCTATAGCTGAAAAGCTTTGTGTGTCCCAAAGTGATTTTTTTTTTCCTTTTTCTGAAATAACGCTTGCTTCTGGTTTAATAGACTTACTTAGGTGGTATGCCCCCATCATTGCCTGATCCTGGACCCAAAAAAATTACATTCTTTTTCTCTTTAATATTTTGTTGTTTTTAATTTTTTAAAATTCATTTTACATACCAACCACAATTCTAGCTCCCTCCACTTCTCTTCATATACCTCCCACTCTCTCCCACTCCCTCTGTTCCTCAGAGAGGATAAGGTCTCCCATTGGGAGTCAAAAAAACCTTGCATATCACTTAAAGGCAGGAACAAGCCCCTCCCCCTGTATCAATGATGAACAAGGTGTTCCACCATTGGGAATGGGCTCCAAAAAGCCAGTTTATGCTTCAGGAAAAAACCCTGGTTCCACAACGAGAAACCCTACAGAAAGTCCAAGCCACCCTGCCGTCTCCCAGATTGAAAAGCATGGATCACCCTGGGAAGGGAAAATAGATAAGATCTCCTGGGTGGCCTGGGTTAGGGGGAGCAGTAGATGACAGGAGATGGGGAGGTGAGAACATGAGGGAATGCAATGGTCTAGTTGGGGGAGGGACAGAGAAGGAGAGCAATAAAAGAAACATCTTGATAGACAGAGCCATTACATTCAGCTGAGGGAGAAACCTGGGGATAAGGAAAGACCCAGGAATTCACAAGGATGACTCCAATAAGACTCGTAGCAATAGTGGAGAAGGTGCCTGAACTGGCCTTCTTTTGTAGTCACATTGATGACCACCCTAACTGTCATTATAGAACCTTCATCCAATAAATGATGGAAGCAGATGCAGGGATCCAAGGCCAAGTATTCTTTGTTTTTTAATGTTTGAATATCTATGTTCAATCATATCATTTTGTGTTACTTAAGACTGAGTAATTTAAAACAAACAAAGAGAGAAACAACAACAACCAAACAATGCTGGCTACTTACTGAACTTATTGAAATAAATACACTGGTTGTCCACAGAGTAATGTAAGCCCTTCAACTTGGGCTGTTGAAGGAAGAGAGTTAGAAATAGTTCTAGGTAAACTGAAACTTTAAACCAAGATAAAACAAAACATGAAAATTTAAGGCACAAAATTTTTCTAAGAATCATAAAAATGGTTATCCATTCACTATTATGTAATTTAACAAGTAATAATTGAAGTGAAGGTTGTTCCATAGTTTGCAAAAGCTGACTAATTCAATAAGTCGTTGAAAGATGTAGGAACAACAAAAGGCACAATTAGATTCTGACACATCTTTTAAACAGAGATAATTAGATTCTTCATAGTTGGAAGTAGTACTGACAAATATCATGTAATTACATTTTCTTGAAGTTATTAAATATTCTATCAGACTGGGGTCCAATAAGAACAGTCTCACTTTTTCTCATGGAATCAACCTCATCTAGTCATTTATATCCTTATTGTTTAGTTATCACATTATAATTACCTTGTAAATGAGTAAACATGCTTGAATAAATTCTTTCCTCTACTCTATGTAGCTAGTCAAAAACACCATGTATATGAGTCTGCCCTATACATCCAATGCGATGAATGGAGTGAATTTCTCATTAGATCATAGGAACCAGTCACTACTGGAACCTTGTTTCTTTCACTTGACTGCAAGAAGATATTGTAATGTTTTCTAGAAATGATCTAAAGAGACATAGCAAGGTTAATACTATGATTAAAGAGACAAAGCTATGAGGGCAAGTTAAAATCATAGCACAAAAAGGGAAATCTTTGAATTGTATGCTCTGAGCTCTCTTGGTATTAGCTATTCTTGATAATGCAATATTAACAACAGAGGGACAAAGATAAAATTCTGAACTAATAATTAATGTGTGTGTAAAGTATAACACTAATAAAATGGAAACAATCAGAAATGTATACGGTTAGAAAATACATTGGTCTATACTATTAAAAATTAAGCTATTTGCTGCTCATTGCTTTTTAAATCATCCAATGAAATTAATGAAATTCTTTTAGGAAATTAGGTGAAAAATTAAATTAAGTATACAGCAAATGTTCTCCTTCACCCTAAATCATAAAATAATTCTAGCTATAGAACTGTGGGGGTGAATGGGTGGTATGGGAACCTAGACATATTAGGTATGTTTGGTTTTTATTATACTTCAGTTCTTCCTTTTCTTCAGTTAACATTTCAGTTCTCATTTGAGTGAGAAGATCTTGCTAGAGAGAAATTCAATAAAGTTAAAGTCCTCCTATTGAGGTTTCAGTCACTGACTAGAATTGAAAAGAAAAGCCACAGCAAAAGTGCATCTTAAGGTATTTTATATTAAACATGCAATTGCTCCTATGCCTTAGTGTATTATCAGAAGGGATGTAGAATGATTAACAGGAATATTAAGAGTCAAACTGAACATCATTTCATGATTAAACTTGCCATGCAATTAAATAAAACTATCTCATTGTATCTTCTTTTTAGGTCTCATGATTTTGTATTATTATCTTGCTTTCTTTATCTTCCATTTTATTTAGTTAAAAGGGTAGGTTCCTTTTGAAGGAAAAGAATGATTGATGTTATCTCTATCCCTCTTTTAATCTTTCTCCTTTGTTTCTGTTTTTAGTGCAGTGAAACAAACCAGAATCTATCCTACACCAGCCAAATTTTCTACAGTGGTTCAAAGAACATAAGTGTGTACAGTCATCTATAGTACACTGAAGATATTCTAGCATGACTACACATGAATTTCCAGTAAGCCATTTCTTCCAAGTGAAATACAATCTTGAATAGAAAATTTATACACAAATATGCACACACACACACATACAAACACATGATCTACTTTTATCTGAATGTTTCAAAATTAGTATTGTAATCAGAGATTCAAATTGTGATCATATAGTTCATTTTTTGTGAAAGTAACACAATAAAAATCGATATGTAATTTGTATGATTCCAAAATTATTCTATTTGTTAATCATAGTAATTGTACAAAGCAACATTTGTGATTTTACAGCTGCATATTCTATTGAGCTGTTTCCAATGCTATTAAGTAGGATTCTGTATGTAATGAAATTACTGTGGCAGCATTTCTGGTAGCTTAAGAATGCAATGGTGGGCAGTGAGATATTTCAAGTGTAAAGGAGCCTGGAACAAAGAACACTTACCTCAGTTTGTTCCATATCTCCCACAAGGTAAGCAGGAAGATATAGTTCCATCTAAGTGTCTGTTGACCTCCATACAGGTGCTGTGCCAACACACACACACACACACACACACACACACAACCATACATGCATACAAACCTACATACACATACATATATACATGCATACATACATACAATCCACATAAATTGATTCAAAACTGAAACTTTTATTTAACAGAAGGGATGCAACTGGAATTCACATTCACTAAAGGGCAGTATTTTTCATGTAAGAAATTTGATGTATGAAATGAATGAATGAAATTACTTTTATAGAACAAAATTAAAGAAACATGAATCCAATTTATACAACCTTCTATTCTTTGATATCTTACAGACTTTCTCTAAATTTTGGAATTGATGTAATTTATCTAATCTAGCTTTGGCAAAAATAACAAGTATACTTCATAAGTTCCCTTTGTGCTTTGCATAGCAGCAGCTACGATGATATCCTGAAATGAAATAGTGCACGAGAAGGTTGATTATTTCAATACAGCTCTCTCTTCTAACTATTGCTTAATATACTCCAATAAAATTGACATTTTGAGTTATGGTACTTATAAAATTATTTAATTAAATGTTATTAGCAATTACTAGATTCACACAGCACATTTTTTGGTTTGGCACACTAGGGTACCCAGAAATTTATTTACAAATAAGAGCTCTAAAGTTTAGACAGAGGATGCCATTCACCACAGACACAAGCTAGCAAGTGAGTGGAGTCCTTGTTTCACCAAGACTGAAAACTTCATGTATTCCCTTATCATTGTCTAGTTACTACAATAGTAAAATGGAAATAAATGGTCTACATTATAGTGTTAATGTTCAGAAAAAAATACAAGAACTATGAAATTGACATTATATAAGATCTCTTCATTAAACACTTTAGGAAAGTATTTTTGTTTATTTAAACTTGAAGAGCTGCCTAATCTGTCACAAGGTCCCTATAAATAAAACAAGTCATCGTGGGTTTTTTTTTTTTTTTTTTTTTTGTATTTTTAACTGTTCTCTGTAAATTGTGACAATGACATTGTAATATATAGGAGATAAGCTTGTTAGTTTGTTAGTTAATATCTGAGGACTATAAATGCTCTCTGGAAAGAAGAAGCACATTGAATATGTCTAGCCTTGTAAACTACTTTTGCTAAGCTTTCAATTTTGTTAATATCTTAGCATCTTGTCATTAAGCCTAAAGAAAAATTCTAGACAAATATCTAATTGTTCCTTTTCTACTCACCTCAAGTTTTAACGCACGCGTAATCCCTGAATTTTGTTCTTTTAAGTGTTTTACAATGCACCTGCATTATCATATTCAGTCTGCCATTATGTTATCTTATACTCTCATTTTTCTCTGCACAATTTACTGAAATCAACTGGCTAATATATTTGTTAATGATTGACTATGAATTCCATAATGTCATTTTTATTCTGAATTCTAAACAAACTTCCCAAAGGTTCCTAAGTCAAGTGCAAGGTCTCTGCTCAAAACTATGAGTAGTTCTATCTTGCCTATTTAGCTAATTAGATTGAATGACATAAACATGCACTGATTAAGTCAGAATGTGTTTATCATTATTATTATATCTCGTCAGTTTTCTTCCATATATAACTTTGTACAATAATCAAGTTAGTGTGAATCAAAGAATCAAAGAAAAACAATCTACAAGAAGAAAATAGAGGTGCCATATTCCGAGACTTTAGTATAGTATATAATTTTCCTGGCATGAGCATAAAAGCACAAGATAAAGAAGATACAATTCACAAACGCCATTACCCATAACTGAAAAATATCAGTAAACCTTAAGAAAAAATTTCAGTACTAAAACAATTGAGGATCAATTCTTTACAGACATTAACCTGGCATGATTCAAAACCCAAAACATATAAGTAATTCAATTTAAAATGGAGAAATGACCTGAATAGACACTTTTGAGAGAATATCTATTGTAAGAAATTTATAAAACATTTCAAGACTCTTGCAATTGTGGAAAAATAAGTCAAAATTATGATGATATTTTATTCAAACCAGCAATATCCTAGCAAGGATTTAAAGAAAATAAAAACTCTCATCCATTGTTGGTATTGATGAATTACAACACTCATTATCAAAATTGAGTATAATTGAGATATCTTGACAATTATCCAACTATTTCACCTCCATGTATATATTGCAAAGTCATGAAGTCCATGTGCCAAAAAGAAAGTTTTATTTCTATGATTTGTGGCATTTCTCATACCCATTCCAACAACAAGCTAAGTTCTCATAAATATAGGAATGGATTAAAAATTGCTTCATATAAGATACAACATTATTTATCCAGAATACTAATAAAGTTTTGTAATTAGAAACAAAATGAATTAAACAGGAAGAAATTGTCTTAAATGAAATAAGCAAGGGCAGAAGATAAGTGTTATATGTTCTCTCTCTCTTATAGGTAAATCAAAAATAAATTAATAAATAAACAAACCTGAGTATCAAATAGTGATTAGTACAACTTGAAAATATGGAGGAAGGAGCATAAAAGTAGGCTAAATGTCATCAATACATTCTGTACAAATACACTGAATTATTGCTATACATCCATTGACACATATGATTAATAATAATTAAACATTTTTAAATAGGAAGGAAGAAAATCCAATAGCATCGAATATTTTTAAAGACTCTAAAACCTCTGTATTCAGAACTATATGAAGATACACACATACACACATGCTTACACATATATGCACACATATACACATATGCACCCATATAAAACTCTACTTATTGAAAGATAATCTCAAAATTAAACATATAAGTACAGATATCTTTGATTAATCGAATTAAGGCAGATATCCTTGCTACTATTACTTGAATACACTTTCAACTGCCTTATTAGTCTATGTGGTATTCCTCTCTAATATTTAGTTTTTGTAAGTCCTCTGCACTGTAATTTATCCCTAGGAAATCACCAGCTTCTTCAAAGGCAGAATCTCATTCTTCCTCTCTGCTGCTCCCAGTGCCTACTCTAATGATGAATTACTCTTCGCTCTCCTAACATAAACACTCTCAAAGTTAATTAAGTCAGCTTTCCTTCCTGGTAATTCTCCAATCATTGTGGACACCCATGGGGACATATGTGGAAATGTCATTTTGGGAGCTCCTGGTTGCCCTGTTTCTGCACTGGTGGAAAACCCTGCTGGGATCATCAAAGTCCTTCTGAAAACTTGAAATTAGGACCTCAGTGGAATCTACACTGGGCAAAGCTGGGCTTTAGTTGTTATTGTCTTTTATTAAAGTTAAAATCCTTGGATAATTACAAGTGAGATATTTATATCTCTATAATTCAATCTCATAAATATATATCTAGGAAAATATTTTAAAATAAGAATAAACATCTTCCCTTAAACTTACCTCATTATCATATACAGACCAAAAAGTCATAACTAAAATAGTGTGAAGACTCATTTATCTTTAAAATAATAATTGGACTTTTTATAGCATATTCTGAAAGATTTATGTATTTACAAAATAAGTATAGATGAGAAGAAACAAAATAAAGTAAATTTTCTGTTAAAGACTTATTTCTTTGAAGGAGTGTTTCATCTCAACCTAAAAAGATGTGCAATCACTTTATGAGTAAATATCGAAGAATATTAATTTAAGCTCTTTGAATGTTTGCATCCAGGCAAATAAAATGTAAGAAGTTGCCAACGGAAATAAATAATAGTCAACAACAACAAAACCTAAGAAGTTTAAATTTTCTAGCAAGTATTTAACCAGAGCCTGTAAGTTGAAGAACATTCATGAATATGTGGCACATGCAAGTCATGGAATTAGTGACCAATAATTAGTGATAGGCTCTTTTGTATATTTAAACAAAAGACTGAAATTTGATCTCTGGAAGGCTATTAGGTATTACAAGGGCAAAATTGCTTATGAGGGAGCCATCTTCTTTGTGAACAATGGGAGTGTCTTTGCATCACTCACGAGAAGTACTCTATCCCTTCAACACTCATACCTGAGATGGTGGAAGATATTAATACATCAGAAATGAAAATTTCAGAGCATACATCAGCCTTAAAAGAATATCAATTGATCTTGAACACACAGTGTAGAAGCTCTCAAGTTCCTCTGCCAACCAACATCATGGAACCCATATGAAAATTAATATTAGGAATAATTTCCTAATAAGGTAAGCATTTTGGAATAATGGTTATTGAAATTGATTTTATTTCATTTAAAATGCTTTAAAATATGAACTTATAAAGAATAAACATAATTATTTTGCTGATTTAGTTATACATCAGTATTCCAGTTATGAAATTTTCTATTATATTCTGGTTTATATTTTACTTTCAATCCACTTAATGTCAGCCTAACACTCTCATTTTTGATTTGACATTTATCAATACTCATCACATATATATTACTTTTTTGTTTTTATGCTGCTGCTCTCTGTATCAGCAGATACAATAATCAGGTTGTATCTCATTAATACCAAAAAAAAAAGTTGAAAGTATCTTAAGTGATAGATCATTTCTGCAGATTCCATATAAAAGCTTTCTTCATAAATCTATCCAAAACATTACTGAGATTTCCAGCAGGATGAACTGGTCAAGGCTGAGATGGTATTCTTTACTTCTGTTTTCCCTTGAGAATGGAATAAGAGACAAAAAACCAAAACAAAACAAAAACAAACAAACAAACAAAAAAAAAACCTCACTAGACAAAGTGTCTACCTTAGAAGCAAGAGGATTTCCTTTGATCATCATGGTCCATGTGACACAAGCTTGGAACCTAATTGCTGGGGAGACAGAGACAGACATAGATCCCCTAGGGCTTGCTGGCCAGGCAGCCTGAATAAATAAGTAAACTCTAGATAACGACAGACACTCTCTCAAATACATAGAAACAGAAACAACAAAAATGTGGAAGGCAACTGAGATAAAGTTCCTGAGGTTGTTGTGTAGCATTTCACATTCACACACAGAGATGCACACATCTGAGCATAAATGTGTACACACACACACACACACATACATCATAGACTAATGTGGGTCTAATCAATTACTTTGAAAATTAAATAATTCTAATTATAGTCATCCCCAGAATACATTGCCAAACACTCCTTTTGATGTATTCTGTAGGCTTTGACAATATTTTGCTGTGACTCACAGATGACAGTCATTAGGTGGAATCAAAACAATATTCCCAATGTGTTGGAAGTTATGATTACAGCCCCAGTAGCACCAACAGATTCCATTTGGGGTTTCTGAAATCTATAACTTACAATCCATTGCCATCTGATTACTGTTCAAAATGTAGGTGAAACTTCCAGAGACTTTCAATTTCATATGGAAAACATTAAGTTTTTAAGTTGTTAATTTTGCTTGAGCCAGAGGAAAAGACTCCAACCTTCTATTTCTGAGAAGCCTGATTCTTCCTTCGTGGGATTCTGGTTCAGCATTGTTTAGAGTGAGAGAGAGGCCTAGCAGTTGTGGACACCCAATCTAAAGAGCAGTGAAAAAACGAAGATGGACAGTATTTCCAGCATCTAAAATAATAGAGCTCTGCTTGGCAAACAGTAAATAGGTAGTCACTTCTACCTGGTAAGTGGATGGTAATGATTGTGATGACTGAAGTTTTCAAAGCAGTTTGTTAGATTTGTGTGCCATGAGTTTGCATTGATACATTGAAGAAATAGTCACTGATGTAAATTTCCAGGGTGTTTAAAACTGTAATATCATAAAAAATATGGTAGGTAAAAAGAGTGATAGAGGAACAAACTCTTGCTTAGAAAGGAGTTAATGAGAACCACTCTGGAGATGCCAGTCCAGCTGCCAATTGCTTCAGGATTACTTGACAAATATCGACTCTTCACATCAGAGGATAGATCACATCAGCTCTGGGCTGGCTTTGAATACTTATGTGCTTATATGCATTATGTAAATCATATATATCCCAGGAAAAATTGGTGAGGAAGTGTAAAAGAAATTTCTTCACATGTAGAATATGATTATCTAAACCAACTGAATTAGTGGTTAGTGTTTGCTTATTTAAATATCATCTATGTTCACGGTAAAAGGAATGGGGAGAGTCAAGAAAAATGACTCCAAAACTTTGTTGTATTATTTTTCAAAAATAAGTGGTATCATTTTAATGTCTTCATGACATACAATTTAAATTTTCTAGGCTTTGTGACTAATTATGACATATAGTTAGAGACATAAATCATAAGCATCATGGCTTTTTATTTAAAATATACAATGGAAATGGGATGACAGGAAACTAATGGCACAATCAAGCAAAAGTATACTGAGAAAGGCTTTAATAGTAAGACAGATATAGAAAGAAAGACAGAAAGATAAAGCAAAGGAAGCTGCTTCATTACATATTACAGAAATATTTAAATGTAGATCCAGTCATTGTCTGACATTGAAATACATCAGCTCTGAGATACTTCTGAACTATTTATTTGCTTCTCTGGCAATACCCAGGAAAGCATGAAAGAATAGATTCTAATATATATATATATATATATATATATATATATATATATATATATATATATATATTATCTTGGCATAACCAGAAAATAAAATCTCAAGTAAGCCTGGATTTGATGTTCTGCTACTGTTGTACTGACATGATACATAAATATAAATCATTGGTACTGAGTTCCCACACTCAGAATTGTATGTGACCTCTTCCAAGGTCATGTAAAAGAATCAAGAGGAGAAACAGGCAGATCTGCTGAATGACAGAGACAGGACAAGCTGGAGTTTCAGAATCTTCTCTGTCAACAGCTGCAGAACTGCCCAAATAACTCCAGCATGTAGACCCTTCCTAAAGACACTGTCCTAATCATTATAGGTTCACAGTAGGGTTGACAATAGTCAATAGTGGAAGATTACACCCATGCCCCGGTCATTTCTTCAGTTTTTAAAAACAGTACACTATTATAGATATTTCTGGAAAGAAGACTCGATGCAGCAAGCATTGGCTGGGAACTTTTCATGCCTGTTTAAATTATCAGAGGTTCAGACCAGGAACGCTAGTGCTTGTCGGCAACTGAGACTGTCTGCCTTTCCTAAGAATGGCCCCTGGAGACTGGCTCTGAAATGCTGAAATAAATTAACTGGGAGACAGTTGCTGAGCTATCGCTAGCACATTAAACCTTCTTAAAAGATTATGTCTGACTCACATATTCCTTTACTGATTCATTCATGTGGAATTTGAAACTATAAATCACATTTGTTACATTTTAGAAAATTCCCTTTGCAGGATTTCAGTTATATTAAAACTAAATAAATCATCTTTAGCCAAAAATAGTTTTAATCTTCAAGTTCCTCTGAGATGTTGCACATCCCTACTCAGACGGCCCAAATTAAAACTATTGTTTTGGGCTGAATGCAGAAAATTGTTTAGCATTAGTATTGATCTCGGAAAAAACAGCTTAAATAACGATTTTAGTTTAAATGCATTTTGAATACATATACGTTCTAGTCCATTAAGAAAAGTGTCCATATAATCAGCTCTAAAAATATTGCTAAATGCTTCCAAAATTTATACTTTTGCTTTATTTCTAGATAATATTATAATTAATGATATACACAAAATGTGAGACCCAGAACTGTATGCATTTACTATTTTAAATGCATAATCCTTTAGTTTTTCTGAGTAAAACCTGATATAGTGTCTTGCATAATAACAAATGCTACATCAGCAACAACCCTAATTATATGAGCAATGTATGATTGTCACATACATTATAAACAATCATAATTAAAATACTAAGCTCCCCTTTGTCACTAAATAGATGAGTGCATTAGATCAGAAAGTAGACAACTTGCAAGATGAAGAAATAGGCATTCAAGGAAAGGCACACATACCATGAGAGGCCTTACTTTAGTGGCTCTTCCTTAGTCAACAAAATGTCCTCACTGAGCGCCTGTTGCTGTGCTATAGCGAAGCCAGCTTATACAAGTTTGCCAGGGCTGGTTGCCAAACAGTCACATATTTGCAACCAATTGTCACTGTAAAATCTGTCCCGGTGGGGATATTTACACCATGGAAATTGGCAGTGGTACAAAGCTCACCTCCCCCTGCCCCTTTGTTGTTTATGTGGAAACATCTGCCCATGCACAGCACTACAGGGGGTTAATAATAATAACTAAGACCTAAACCCAGTTTCCCGCGTATTTATTTAAAATGATAGTCTCAGAAAAGTGCTAAAGCCCCCAAACAGAAAGATGACTAAAGCTAATTTTGACAGCTTAAACCTTGGTGGTTTGAAGAATGAAATTTTCATTATCAGAAATAAAGAAATCAGGAAGGAAGATTCATTGGGGATATAGAGATGAAACTTGAGTTGTTTGTCTAGGGATGAAATTAAGAAGGAACATCAGGGGAGATAAAAATTGGAATTTAAATCATCCATGATCACAGCTTTGTCTGTGAGAGCAGATCTTTAAATTGCCTTTATATTACAGTCAACTGGTGGGACTGAGGATCCACCAGCGGATGAATCTCAGCCTGGGAGACCGGGACTACATAATTGGCGGGGAATGTGGCCTGAGCTTTGGAATTTTTAGGGGCACCCGAGTTGATTCTAATGCACACTACGAACTGGGAAGTGCTGCTGTACAATTCAAACATTTTACCATTGCTTAAGAACTCAAATACTTGAAAGAGAGAAAGAAGTAGTTTCATGCTAAATATTTGGAGAACTGAAACGAATCAAGATTTCAGTGTGCTATAGATTTGTTGGTACTCATGTCACTTCTAATTGTACTTTCTAAAAGGTTTCAGTAAAGTAGGTGCAGGTATTTTTACTTCACAAAGTAAATAACATTGGGGGAGGGGTTTGGAACCTGAACTAGTCATCTTTTATGACAAGGCAAGGCATCCAGAAGCAGAACTGGATTACCAACCCAGCCACAGAACTTTTGACCGACGATCGGTCCTGTTTGAAAAGATGTGCCGAGGTCATGGTGTCTTAAAACTTGTAGAGGTGGCTGGTTTAACTTGAGGTCTGTGCCACTAGAAGAGACTTTTCCTGACCCTGCCTGGATGGACTCCTGGAACTAGAGCTTAGACAGGCCTGAGACCTAAGATGGAACAACAACAACAAAAGACGGGAAAAACAGTCAATGAAATAAATCCTAATGATATTCTGCTACATGTATGGATAAGTGCCTTGTACAGTTGTCAACAGAGAGGCTGCGTCTTGCAATTTATGGGAGCAGATACAGAGATGGATAGCCAAGCACTAGTTCGAGTCAAGGGAACCCTGCAGAAGATGGAGAGGAAGGATTTCAGGACTCAGAGGGGTCAAGGACATTGCTAGAATGTGGTCCACAGGATCAACTAAGCAGGGCTCCTAGGGGATCACAGAGACAGAAGTAACAATCACAAACACCGCGTCAGGGCAAGGTCCTTTGTGTATATATTATGGTTATGTGCCTGGGTGCTCTTGTGGGACTCCTAAAAATGAGAGTTGGGATTGTTCTGTGCATATTTTCCCTACTTGTGGTACATGTTTCCTCCTACTGAATATCCTAGTTCTGTCTTGATAGGAGGGTTTGTGCTCACTCTTATTGTAACTTCTTATGTCATGTTCAGTTGACATCCCTGGAAGGCCAGCCTTTTTGTGAAGGCAGGCAGAGGAATAGCTGATGTGGGGGAGAGGAGAGGTGGTAGGGGGACGCAGAAAGGAGTCGAGGGAGGGGAAAGTTGGGATCATAATATAATGGGTGAGAGAAAAATTTTAAATGGCTGATATTGACAAATACTTTAGATGTGCACATAATAGTTGATAATAGTTTAATATTAAAGACTAGACTTAAAAATGTGAGAAAAAGAAATGCCAATTGTGTTTGTAACAAACTGAGATGTGATGCCAATAATAAACTGAACTTCCAATCAAAATGACATACACACAAATTGCACATTAGCAATATTTATGACTCAGATCTGTTTTAATTTGGGTGGAAGCAGTAGTTTAATTACCTCTAAGTGATGATTCCCAAGACAGATAGCTACCTCCCTGGGAACACATTCTCCTAACGTGAGAATGCATCAGCATTACAATCAATGGACTGGTTCAATCCTTTGCATTTCACATAAAACAAAATAATATTAAGAGTTCCACTTTTCTGTTTCTTCCCAATACAAATACAATTTCAGAGTTTTCTAGAAAACAGAATAGTTTAGTGCATTTTGATGGAATTTAAGGCATGCTTTTGCCTTCAAGTTTGCGCGGTCACCTATTTTTATATTATACACTACAGAGAAGATAGAAGAAACAGGAGAGGGAGGATGTAAAGAAAAGGAAGTAGGATGGAGAACAAAATCCCAGAGACTGATTCCTGTGTTTGGTATGTTGCATGGGATTCCACATTCTTCCGAGATTTCAAGTGAATCTGATGTTTGTAATCTACCAATTTATGGACCATGTTTGATTAGCTAGACAATAAGTATTTGAGGTTAAAAAGTATGTTGTGTGTAGAATTCATTTGGCTCATCTCCACCATCTTTATGTACTCTGTGGAAATAGGGTTCATTAAATGCAGAAAATCCACCAACCCACAAACCTGACAGCAGGTGAGAAAACCTCCTCTATGCAGAAGCCATCATGCTTTCCACATAGAGGTCCTAGTCATTACCAATGAATGTCTTGTCAGGTACGGGAGAGAACAAGTCACAGATCTGCATGTGGTTGTATATTATTGATTAAAAATGAAAATAACTGTATTTGAGATACGTTTTAAAATATCCCACCAGTACTAAGAATTTAAATTGAAGGGATGCCCAAAAATATAGAGTATTTCTGTTTTACACAGTGTACATCAGAGTATTCAATCCATCCTTTCTGATAAAATATTTAGTACGTAAACATAACATCAACATTTTTGAACTTCTTCTTACGGAGAGATCTTACAGGAACCAGGGATGTGTTTTAGATGGTCAAGTCTGGGAGGCCCATGGCATATAATGCAAACCAACCCATTAAGGACACAAGCAGTGCTGTCTTCTGAAACAAAGCAAATGATAAAAAGTGCCCCTGCTGCAACTTCAAGTTGCATTCAGTGGCATTCATCTTCCTCTCTCAGCATAACTGGAATGGCTCTCCAAACCAGAAAACGGAGGGCTTCCGAAGCATTATGTAGCTAAAAACGGAGACTACTTTACCCATTAGTAATAAATGTACCTGCTGAGCAGAACTCAGCTGTACCCGAAAAGCTTGCACAATTTCCTTTTGCTTAGCTCTGCCTGCTACCGGAGAAGCAGTGTGCTAAAGAGAATTTTGTTAAAAGCAAAAGAGTTTATATAATTGACTTTACTGGAATTAGAAGACAGGTTACCGTGTTCTCAATCTGAAGCAGCCAAGTCTATGATGAAGGAAAATTGCGCAATTTAATAGCCAGATATAGACACTGTGCAGTAATAGAAGTAATCAAAGACTTGGGCATACTTCAAGGAAGAAACTGTTAGTTTCTCCTTTGCTACAGAGAGCAGCTTGCAAGTGAGTGAGTGTTGCAGGAAGTGCTTCTGCATGCTTTTCTCACTATGGGCAGTTTCCTCAGAAAGGCAGAAGCTAAGCAAGTTGCAAACATTAGCATGTTAATGGGGAGGCATCCCCTGAAGTTGTAATTTTTTTCTTCAACATTTTAACTTCTACTGCTTTTGAAATAGGAATAAAGGACTGCATATTACATTAGAGCTAATTTTTTAATGTTGTTCTCACCTATAGCACACTTGACTTTCATTAGGCTGTTGCCTTCTATTTCTAGTATACACATTCTAGAGAAAGGGAAGACATAAACCACATTCAGGGTGAAGTCATATCAGCTTTAATAAACATCTGTAAGAAAGTGAAGTCTCAGTCATAGAGGTTTGCTCATCTGTAGCATCTTTGGGGAAATGTGACATGAGTGATTATAGCAAGAAGGAAGGATCAACAAGATCGCAGTCTTGACAAAACAAGCCTCTAAAAAATCATAAATATTAGGATTGCAACTTTGGATGATATAAAGAACAAAGTCTTGATATGATCAGAACTCATCTAATAAAACACATGTTTTTGGAGACCAAAATGTTTTCAAAAAATCCCAAGCCTTATGTACAGAAATGTATATAGCTCACAAATATATTAGAAATAATTTCAGTCTTGTCATAAACTGATTTGAGGACTATTCATAATGATTGAGATTAAGTACTTGGGTTTTAGATTTCCCTAAATTGCCAGTTAAACACACATAAAATTAATTTTAGTAAAATGTAAGTATATGTGACAGCTCAATTAGTATGATTAATATACCTCAAAATAATCATAGTATTAAGGTAGGCAGCATCCTGTTCAGTTTTATTTACATCAGGAATTTTTAATACTACTGACTAACTAAAGCAACTTTGAAACAAAGCACAGAATACCAGGATCTCCCAATAATTTTTCTCTCTCCATGGTTTATTTGTGAAACTATATCACGAAAGTTTTAGCTAAATATCAACTTTATTTTATGCACATTCCACATGAGCGTTTGTCTTAAAGAGACTTAAGTATTAAAAATATGGTCTCACATTGGTCATTAAAACTGAGTGAAATATATTTCCAGTTTCAATTCTCTTGAGTCTAACACTAAAGGAAACAGCAACAATTGACACTTACATAATATCCTTAAAACCTGGTGAAAAAAAGTTTGCCTATAAATTGAATGTTAATGCTCTCCAAATATTCTACCAAGTTAACAAAAGAAAAAGATCATCCACCAAAATTACATAATCTAGCTTCAAAAAACCTCTGTTTGCTCACATAGTAGCAGATGATTCTTTTCTACACACACACACAAACAAAGGCACACACCCAGACTCTCATGCACTCATGCACGTGCACACACACACATACACACACACACACACATTTTAATTGATTTTTATTTTAATTTATTTTCATTTATTTCTACTCTCCTCTTCCCTGAGGGCATACTCTCAATGGCACATCTTATTACAGTTTATTTACTTAAATAACATCAATTAGCCCTTTTCCAAGTAAGAATCATATTGCTTTTTAACGGAATCACATCAATTAGTGAAAAATTTAAAAAAAGTTCAGTTATTGACACAAACCAAATCTCTAATTTGACTAAATACTTGGCAACAAATATTAAATTTATCTAACTTCCTTGTAAATTAAATTTCTAGTATCTGCTCATACATCTTTCTCTACATCAAGTGCTTTTATACCATTATGACCCTTTTCAGTAGGATTCTATTCAATTCTTCATTGAAACTTGTAAGCAGGGACTGTTCTTTCATTCCCAGCCACCCTGACCCAAATAATCATATATAAACTATATTAATTACAATATTGTTTGGACAGTGGCTTAGACATCTTTGTAGCTAGCTTTTATATCTTAAATAAACCCATTTCTATTAATATATTTATCGCCAAGAGGCTGTGACTTACCAGGAGGTTCTGGCATCTTTCTCTTTGGAAGTTACATGGTGTCCTAATCTCTCTATATATTTCTGTTTGGATTTCCCCCGGCTTTCTGCTGAGCCACTGGCCAAAACGGCTTTATTCATTATCCAATAAAAGCAACACATATACACAAAGACAGCCCACAAAACAACCTATCATCTCTATTCACAAGGGTATGCCTGTTGCGCAATCTATCAGTAAAGCTATATCCAATTATATATCTGATTTTTTCTTATCACGGTCCGTGTAATGTCACTTTGCTATATAGTCCTTTCTGTATTTGTTCATTCAATGCTTCCCCTGCCCTGTACTGAATATCCTTGCATTTCTTAAATCTACCGTGACTAAAACTAGGCTACTACTTTCTTCCCCAAATTAAAATCTGTCCACTTTTTCATTCTGGCTAGTATTTTTTTTTGGGGGGGGGGTTGTTTTGTTTTTAATCACCAACCTGTTTCACAAGAGAAAGTAGAGAACACTTGAGGCATCTTCAGCTCGCCTTGTTCTTCCCACATACTCCCCATAATCAAAGAGTACATTAGCTCCTTTAATAAAATCAATGCAGACATATTCATCTTCTCACCACGTAACTATCGACAGATTTGTTTAATTCTTTACGTTATGTCTCTCTTCCGTGACACAGTCTGTTCCCAACAAAAGTTCAGTGTAAGACTTTTAAAATGTAAGGTATGATTTTCCTGTTTTAAAGACATCTAGTACTGAAAATATTAACGTTGGACATTTAGATATTACATAATGTCTAAAGCTAATTGTTGGCAATGGGGTTCATCATGCCTTAGTTAAATTGAGCAAACTCCTCTTGTACTATAATGGTAATGTTTATTCTGTGCACTTAATACCTCTCAAATGCTAGACATATTACCCAGCACAAATATGTTTTAATGTTTATTAATGAATAAATCATGGATTATGAATTATTTCTGTGTTAAACTGTAGTAAATTTAAATGTAGCAAACTGAACTGTGAGGATAAGCATATATTGTAGTGTTAACATCTCCCAGAATCTCACCTTGATAATAAAGGATCAAAGGCCTGAGCACCACTCTTCTACAGACAGATTGTCTAAGAATTCTTGATGTATCATCTGAAGACATTGGAATATCTGCAATTACATGAGATGTCTAACAAGATCTAGATAACATTTGGCTTCCAAAATGAGATGAGAAGGTACAATCTAATAAATATATGCATATACATCATTATGAGAACATAATTTAAGAACATAAATCTAATAGATTGTTTTATGTGCTTGTACTTGAAGGTAATTTTGTATATGTGTGTTCAGAGTCTAAACATTACTTGGTTTGAGATATTCCTGTTGCCAGGTTAATGTCTTTCTCTTCCCCATAATTTAAAAAAAGACTTCTCTATTTCTATTTATTTAAACCCATTTAAAGTCTTTTTTATACCTCTTTAAAGCTGCTTAGAAATTAAATAATTTATATGCCATTAGAGCTGGCAGTTTAATTTCTTTTAATGAGGATTGTAACATACCTGCTTGTAGAAGAAATTAACATTTCGCTTTGCAAAATCTAAATTATGCCACCTTATTCGACAACATAAATATGTATAGTGTATCAATATTGATTTACAGACAACAATAATTGAATAAAGGAAGGAGGAAAGAACGGGTTGGGCATGTGCTTAAATTATAACAAAATATTTGAAAGCTAGATTAGTTTTCTTTTTTCTTTTCAAATATATGGTTACATGGATATTGATACTGCTACTGCTCGTTTCTGAATATTTTATTATATTTTAAATTTTAAATTATAAAGTATTCTGTTGATACAATAGATTGCCCTAGTAATCTCAATCCTTGTCTTGCTTGCTCACAAGCTGCATTAAAGTTCCTCCGGTTCTTGCGATCTAATGGGTTCTGTCTCTCCTTTACACCTTGTCTTTCTGTTGTCCTTCCATCCTGGACATTTTATCTGCTCTGTCTGCATCTGATAAAGGTAGTCCCAGCATTTCATGGACAAGGTCACTTTAATTGTCCTTCCCAGGTAATGTCAGTGTGGCGATCCTGTTAGTTACACTGTCTCCTGTCTCTCTAGACTTACCTCACATTCTTCAGTGGTCTCTGGCAGATCGCTGCAACACAGTTCCAGTTCCCACCCTCCTTTCCAGAGTATCTTTGCTCGTTTGTGTGTTTGCATTTCAAAGGTGTTTTTGTGTTATTGATAATCAACTAAGCCTTGCCCGATATCTTTCCTAGGGCAGTATAATAATAATTGCTTCGGCAATGATAAGAATCTGACATGATCTTCTATGATTGCTTTGAGTGCGGGTGTGAATTTATTGTCAAAAATTAGAAAGAGGACATAAAGAGAAAATATTATTCTATTTGTAACAGTATGGCCTAGTCCTTGGAACTATATATCCTTGTTTGAATTTTAGCATGTCTTATTTTCATAGTATCACCTCTCTGAATTGTTCCTTAAGTGTATTAGCCCTGTTCACTACGTTGTTCCGGCAATCTCTAGGGCTTGATGAAATTTTGAAAAGAGTGGTATTCCTGGAAAGTGCTGGAGACAAGTATCTGGGCCAATTTGCCCCTGAAGAAAGTTTGTTTAAACAAGACCTCACTGTGGTATACTGAAACAATGCACAGTACTATGATATGGTACAAAAAAACCTTGAAAATAGAAAGTTTTTAAAAAGTGGAGAAAAACCACAGGGGTATATCTGTGGCATTGTACAGTCCAGAATTTAAAGAAATATTATTTGCAGCATCACATCGAATAGGTATTAAAGATGTTCAGTCACGTGATTCCATTCCATTTAAATCCTATCGATTTTCACTACTTGCTGAGTGAACTTCTGTAAGTAGTCCATCTCTCTTTTTCTAAATTCTTAAAATTACAAATATAGATAGTAAATATCTGAATAAAGATAACTAAAAAAGGTTATTTCCTAAAAAGTAAATGAATAGAGTCCCATAAAACATAATGCCAAATAGTAAGAAATGAATAAAAAGACAGCCTTTATTATCGTTGTTTGACTGTTGATATCTAATATGAAGAAGATAATTCTACTGAGAGCCTGGGGAAAATGATTTCTTATCTTGTAAACCAGAGCCAGAGAAATCTTGCCTATAGCTTAAGAAAGACACAACTTGCACATAAAATCTATCTGTGTTTTTTGTTTCACATTTTCAGCTATGGATTTTTAAAGGGCTCATCATTTCATACATGCCTCTTTTTTTCAGGGAGGGGATAGACAGTTAGAAAAGGTGATTGTTAAATTGTTACCTTGACAACAAAGAGAATCAATTGTGAAATAAGCAAAAAAGACAGACTTAACACTTTCTCAGTTTCTCCACATTTAGCTGCAAACAGTCAATTCCCTTTAACTAAGCTGAGAGCTACTTTGTGATATATATTACAGTAAAACTTTATAAAGAATTGGTGAAAATTAAAGTTCAGTATGTACTTAATTCAGCTGGATGCATTTCATTTTTACCCTCTTATGGGTTTGTGTTTCTGGAATAGGATTGAGTTAGTGACATTATATATTTTATTTAAATGCAATAATTAATATATAGCAAACTCTATTTGCTTAACACTACTCAAAACATTTTACTAGTTATTAATGCCTTCAGGCATAGCAACGTTCCTAAGAAATTTATATTTTACATTGAAGAATAATCAATGCAATAGAGATTAAATGAATTGTTCAAATTTGAAGAGCAGCAAAGCAAAAGAGCTAGGATTTGAACCATGATATTTGAGCTCCAAAAGGTAGCCTCACAGGACAACTACACTACTAGAAAAATATGTTGGGATAAGGTGTGTGTTAGCTTGAAGATCCTCTTAACTATTGTTCTTCATGTAACATTTTTACTGAGTTAAAATAGAAATATAGTTCATTTGCAACAGAATAACTAGTCTACATCATAACAATTTAATTTTGTGATTGCCCTACATAAATCAACTTACCATGAACTTTGAAGGCTTCTATAGTAATTTAAACTATTTTGACTGATATAATATTTATACATATTTATGAGTCATGATGCAATATTTTGATCATGTAGACATTGACAGAAATCAAATCATGACAAATTATCATATATGTGACTTTACATTTTATCATGATGTATAATGATTTTTATGATGAGTATACTTAAATTTCTCTGTCCTAATTCTTTGAGATGCTAATTTCAAATATTTTCTTTTGTTTGCTTATCTGGAGTAATTTGAGAGTCAAGAAACCAAAAAAAGATTCCATTTTGTGGGCAAATACATTAAGGAGGAGACAATAAAATACAGGAGAAATGAAAGTAGTAATGGGCTATTCTGGGGACAGAAAGTTTTAAGCATAGAGTATGTAGGGGATTTCGGGATGCAGGACAGGAAGGAAACTTAACAAAACGATGGGTGCATGCAAAGCTATATGTAAATCTATAATCTCCCAAACAAGAAAAAGTATGATGAAATGTGAGAAAAAGTATAATTTAGATGTTTAAATGTGAATGGGGATTAGGAAAAGAAAAGTTTAAAGGAAGCCTTAGCCTTAGCCAAAGGGAATACATATAGAAGACATATGGAAATCCACTAGTTTGCATGCTAAGCCTTTCTCCCTACCCACTGCCTCTTCCTGTTCCTCTCCCCAGATTCTCTCCCTCACATACACACACAGACACACACAGACACAGACACACACACACACACACACACACACACACACACACATTCTGCCTGAACAGAAATAAGACAATACAGAAAACACGAGTTATTCAATGGAAATCTCTGTCACAGGATACCTAACTAAGATTTACCAGTCATGGGGAAAACAAAGAACAAAAAACAAAAAACATAAGCTTTATGTTTGGATATGAGGACTTAATGTAAAAGATTCTCACCTGGGAGGTCATGTGTTCTAACAGAGAATGTACTTCTGTTGGCTTACTAAATGGTAGGGCTGTCAGATTATTTCTAAACATTTGTTTTTATACCTGCAGGTGTATTCGTTTGTGGTAGGTAGTGGTTAATACAAAGACTCATAACCGGACGAATCGCCAAGTATTAGTGACTGAGTGCTGAGCTTTGAAAGGGATGTTTATTTCAAACTTCCCTATCTCAAGCAACTTTAAGGAAGAACTGTTGCAAGATCGAGGAAGCTGATGGAGGGAAGAGAGTTACGATACACTAACTGCCAAATGTGACACCGCTGTTGTCCTCCTCAGCTCACTATGACCGGGGCTATCCGCAGAAGATGAAACCAGTCAGAATTCCGGTGTATGTGGAGCAGAGAGTCCGGAAACCATTACAACTTCAGGAGCGTCTGGCAATTGGTCTCCATTTGTGGGTAACTCAGGTAGGTCCCCCAGTGAACAACCCCATACACATGAATATGTTGACAACATTAACTACACTACAGCAAATATCAATAAGTTTTTAAAAAATAAAGAGATGAGGTGAGGTTGCCAGTGAGTCAGTGTGCGAGGCAGAAAGGAGCGACAGAGGAAGAGAATGGTAGACAGGTATGATCAGAACATGCTTTACAAAGGCAAGGGAGTTCTAAAGACTCATGAATAAATAAAATATTAGTAAAAAAGAGAAGGTTCTGAATTTGTTTCATACTTGAAATATTACTGCTTGTCTCATTGTTAAATCTATGCAAACGTATGAATCAGCGTAGGTGAAAAAACTGCCACGCGGGACTGTTGTTGATTCGATGCTATATTTTAACACTCATCTCCAGTGCCATTATTTCAGGAATGTACCAATTCATTACCTAGACAACGAAATATTAGTCTCTTACTTTCCTGTAATTGATCCCTTACTCATGGTTATTATAATCCATCTATTTCTGTGCTAAAATGTGACGAATAACAGCTAAACTTTCACAGTACATTAAATATATTTGAAATATATTTTCCTTTTTTTTATTTTCCTAAATAGAAACCTCACCAGAAAATTATATGTTTAGGTATAAATTGAGGACACAAACAATGGTGATGTCTCCAAATTATCTTTAGTCTTCACTAAGATGCTCTTTGTGAACAAAGAAAAGACATTTTTAACTTGTTTTTTTTTTTCCTTTCTTTTGACATACTGATTTGAATGTTAGGTGGCTCACAAGCGACACACTCAAGTTAGCACTAAACTGTATACACTTTTTAGTTATTATTTTGAAGAGTCTCACTAACTTGCTTAGGCTTATATTGAATTCATTTTCTAGTTCAGGATAGTTTTGAAAGTCTTACCTTCCTGTGTTTGTTCTCAAATAGCTGAGATAATAGACAGGTACAAACAGACCCTACCAGAAATACTTTTTTTAATATTGACATAGCTATTTTGGGGAAGATAATTTTGGTCATGATTTTAACAAAAAAATCAAGTCAGGTATGCATTAAAATTTGAAAATGGAAAATAAAAACTGGCAATGATCCCTGAAGAATTAACAGCTTATTTTTACTATTATAATATGCTTATGATTATGGCTGATAGTTTAATTATAATGAATTATGTGCTTATTTCCTATTTATTTATTTATTATATATTCCATTTAGTGCATTAGAATTATTATAGTGAATAGTAGTAATAATTTAGTGAAATTAAACCTGCATATCTCTATCAAAATTCTAACAACAACTGCTGAATAATGCATTTATTAGGATTCATGTTTCAATATAACTAGTAATTTACTACACACAATGTGATAAATGACAAGGGATGAGCCTTCAAAATCATTCTGGATGTATCATTAGTGATTCAGTTCACATTCTTACCTATACAAAATATCTCAAATCATATAACAGCTTCCTGAAAAGAGCCCCAGCTCAAGTTATTAATATTTTTATTTAAATGCACACCATGACTTTTCCTTCAGGACTAGTAAAGCTCATTTTATAATACTGTGAAAAGAAAAGCAAATTATGATTCTGTCACTATTCACAAAAGGAATATATCTGGCTTTGTTCCTATTATGGGCATGTAGGTCTCTTATGATGACACACATCCACCACAATCAAACAATCCATTAACTTGATAAATGCTATAACATCCTTAGTTTGTTAATCATGAAACACACATGTATCAGTCATCAGAAAAATCAATGATCAAGGTAAATTTCTAATTCCTTAAGTGTTTTTAAATATATCTATTGGAGGAATTAAATATGACAATAATTTTGTTTAACCATGATCACAGAACTTGACCAAAAAAAAAAAAAAAAAAAAAACCTATGCCTATTTTGGAGAGATGGCTCAGTGGTTAAGAGCACTGTCTGCTCTTACAGAGGTCCTGAGTTCAATTCCCAGCAACCACATGATGGCTCACTACCATCTGTAATGTAATGAGATCTGGCATCCTCCTCTGGTGTGTGGGCATACATGGAGGCAGAATGTTGTATACATAATAATTAAATAAATCTTTTTAAAAAAATGTAATGAGCTCACATATTCTACTACACCAGAATTTCATTGAGGCTTAGTTGTCTACATACAAAAACTACGATGTGTTACTGGAAGCTGATTCCACAAAATATGTGTCTTAGAAATACATACCCATTGAGCAAAAGTGACTCTGATGTCTTTGATCTCATACCGATGATACAAGCTTTGGGGGGATATGATTATTGAAAGGGAAAAGGGAAAAACACTGAAAATAGCCATTCTTTTCCATTTAATATCCTGATACAAGCCAGTACATATTAACCTGAACTGTAATTAATAATGTGAGGTTTGGTAGGTATTCAATAAATATTTGCTTCATTAAAACATTGGAAGCTCTTTGCAATCCCTATACTAAAAACCCTTTACTACTCATAAAAAGAGAAAATTCATCATTTTAAAATTTATTGTCCATACCAACCACAGTTTCCTCTTTCTCCTTTCCTCTCATTCCTTCCCTCTCCTCCCTTTTACCTCCCAACTACTCCTTCTCCAACTCCATTCATATGGGGTAAGGCCTCCCATGGGAATCAACAAAGCATGTCGTATCAAGTTGAGGCAGGACCAAGTTCTTGCCCGTTAGCATCAAGGCTGAACATGGCATCACATCATACAGAACAGGTTCCACAGATCCAGCCTATGTATCAGGGACAGGTTCTGGTCTCACTGCCACGAGCCCCACTAAAGACAAAGCTACACAAGTTTGTCACCCAGATGCAGAGGATCTAAGTCAGTCTTATGCAGGCTCCCTATCTGTCTGCCCAGAGTCCATGAATTCTCACACGCTCAAGTCAGCTGTCCCTGTGTGTTTCTTCTTTAGGATCTTGACTCCCTTGCTTGTATAATCCCTCTACAGTCTCTTCAGTTGGAATCCTGGAGCTAGGCTCAGTGCTTGGCTGTGGATCTCTAGGTATTGGATGAAGGCTTCCTGATGACAATTATGGTAGTGACTAATCTTATTACAGAAAAAGATAGTTTAGGCACCCTCTCCATTATTGCTAGGAGTCTTAGCTAGGGCCATAAATACAAGCCTTTCTCAAAGTTAACGACATCTTAGCAATGAGAGAAGGATGTACCAAATCAGCTTAGAAGACTTACAAAGCTTTCCGAACTGAGAGACGTGGCGAGGGCTATACAGTAACCTAGAAAAAGAATGTTTGAATATAACATGATGCTTATTTATTTTACTGCACAAGTAGTCAGTGCCCACAGCACAGAGACACACATTTGTTGTTAGTTGTACAGACTGTCTGGATACAAGATTAGCAAATATCTGGCAGTTTTGCTAAAAGAGACCATATGTGTGACACATAGTTGCTGGAACATAGTAGAGGCACAAACTATGGTAATTATTTCCTTACACTCCTGCTGTTTCCGTGACTTGAAAATAGCTTCTCAGGGAAAATATATGTTCCCTTAAAAAGGGTTTCATCACAATAGTTTACTATATACTATTCAATTCATTAAAAAAGAAACCTTTAAAACATGCATGTTAACTTGGAAGGTGCTGTATTCACATGTTAAAAAATAATCCATTTCTGGATTATTTGCAAGTATAAATGTATATGCAACTTTACAAGATTCATATATGATCATATTCCTTTGGCCAGTTGTCAGTTCCCTCTGTTATAGTTTCCATATTTCCTGAGCTAAAGTTTTATATGGATTTACAAAGTAGAGGAAAGAGAATGCAATAAAGACACATTTCTCCTCAGTTCTACTTAGCAATGTGTCCTCAAAACATTCTTATCAGGAGAGAGTAAAACTCAGATCGTCAGAGACACCGCAAAGCCATATGCCTAGCCAAAGGGGTATTGGATGTGTTTTTCACTAATGAGCTGTAAGCATTTGTTCAACTTGAGCATTCTGAATTTGCATTATCAGCCATACTTTCTTTCCTCTGAGTGTGAATGCCAGCTCCTGAGTTCACCTCCAATTCTCTTTCCTGAGTGAGCTCATATCATTTGTCTCCTCCATCTATCTTATGTTTTTTCTTGAGCTAACTAAGATTTTCTACCATTCTAGGTTTAATTCTCTTTCTTCTACTTTCAACTCCAGCACCCTCATTACACCCCATTCTTAGCAAAAAAAACTGTTTCCCAAGGTTTTAATACATTTTTTGAGATTAGAATGTAGTTACATAATTTCTACTTTCATTTTCTCTCTCAAACCCTTTCCATGAACTCTTACGTGCTGCTCTAGTTCAAATTTATGAACTCTTTTATCTTTAATTTATACACAGACATGCACACACACAAACACACACACAGACATCCCCAAATAAATAAATAATGTTAGATTCTCAATATTTACAATGTTATTGATCTATAATTATTGAATCTATATGCGTATATGCTTTCAGGGCTTAGTATTTTTGTTTATATTTCTGACTAAAATATTTAAAGAACATATCTACCTTTAAAGTGTATCTATGTGTTTATCTATCAGCCTACCTATCTATCCTCCATCTAGTTATCCATCCACTACTAACCCTTTGAAGAAAAGTCATTTGGATATCAGCTTCTTTTCTAAAATGGACTCAAAATTTTAACACTGCCTTGTGATCACAAAGGATGTCTTCAGGAGAATAATCGTCAAAACCATTATAAAGAAAGGAAAGCATAATAATTACTTAGTAGATGTAGCTTTAACCCGCAGCTTGTCACATTAATAGACTTGCAAACCATAATATCTTTTAGTGTAAAGGACCTAAGGACCGAACCAGATAAATAAGCAGGTATCATGTTATTAAGATAACTAACTTTTGCCAACTTCTATATGAATATTATTCAATGATAAATATTATACTTTAAGAAAACGATCATTTTACTTTAACAATTACACGATCCTGTTTTTTTTTAGCCACCAGGAGGATGGATTCAAAGGAATTTTAACATAAAGGAGTAGTGAAGTAGTTTGTATGTATGTGTTTGTAATGTGTTTAGGTATATGTGCATGCATCATTATCATACACTTATGGGTATGTGTGAATAATTGTACAACTCGACTACATATTCTATCAGGGAATTCTTTTTCAGAACCATATATATATATATATATATATATATATATATATATATTCTGTCATCAGTACACGTAAAAGTTCAAGTGTTAAGTACTAAGTTAAATGTTAAGTAAGATATATGTCTCAGGCAATTAATACATGAAATCTCATCTATACAACTGAGTAATTATGACACTTAATTAAAAGGATTACAGTAAATATTGAATAAGATTAGTCATATTTAAACACTTAATATCAAATATTCATTATTGAGATTTATTTTGAGTGTTCAGTTGTTTGCCTACACATATGTCTGTGTATAACAAGTGTGCAGTTTTCATTAGGGACAGAAAAAAGTGAAGAATCCACCGGTTCTGTAGTTTAAGATAGTTCTTAGCAGCAATGCTTGTTATGGGAGTTGAACTCTGTTCAACTGGAATAACAGTCAGTGCTCTTAACCCCTGAGCCATCTTGCCAACCTCATGACAAGAATTTTTTAACATACAACCTGACTATTGCCTAAGATGTTGTGTTGACTGGTGCTTACATAAAATATGTAATATGGAAAGTCTGTGAGCCACACACAGATATAACAAAAAATAAATGTAATTGATATCATAGATTTCTTTTATTTCAAATGATTAGCACTTGTGAAATGGATTTACTTCTATATTGCTTTTATCTCATTGACAAAGCAGTGATGAATTAACAATAATCTCTACAAAAAGGTATTAATGGAAAATATAAGTATTAGTACATAAACATCCATTGCCTAGCATAAAATGTTTTTAATGAATTATTATCTTCAGTAAAATCATATGCAAGACATACATACATCCACATTCTACAGGTCTGATACTATATATAAATCAAAAAATTCCAAAGATATATGGAGATAGAAAATCAACTTGTTCACTTATTTTCTTAAATTTAATAAAAATGAGCTTACTTTGCATAAATTCATTATTATGTGATGATCTTGCATGATTATGAAACTTTACAGAAGGAGTTAGTATGAGTAACTATATATTATCATTTAAAACATATGGGTTGTTAAATCCATTTCAACTGCACAGTTCAGTGTTCAATTATTCAAAGTTAATTGCAGATCTAATTACAAATGTTCTATCTCTGAAAAGTATTCCACAATCATGATGTACCTCCTACTCAATCTCTTCAATTGAGCAAAATAGAAAATCTATTCTTCTATAGAAGGTTTGAACGATATCCTAAGCAATAGTGATTAGCAAAGACACTTCACAAAATATTGCTTCAAAATCACAAGTCATTCTGAGGAATATATACACATGTACAAGTAAAATAAAATAGAAATACAAAACTATTGTATCCAATAACTCATTTGCCAGGCAAGAGCTATAAATTCTATGACTTGACTATTTTTATCTATTTACATAAAGGGTGAATTATTAGATTGGAAAGTACTGGGTCACAAGCATTGAAGAAAGGTCTAACTATGTCCAAAGCAAATATTCGCAGTAATACTTCTCTTGGCTGGAGATTTTTTAAAAATGTACAAAGATTTTTCCATAGTGTGCTAGATTATTTTTTTATTTTAAACCTTTTTTTTATATAATTGACCCTATAATCGAGTAGTCCTTACTCCAGTCCTCTTCTATGGCTCTTCTAGTTCCAGAAATAAAATGTAAAAGCCTTGAGTGTTGACCATGCAGGGAATGTAACAACGCACAAGACTTCAGAGGTAGGCTTCCCCTCACTTTGTAACACTCACAAATGTGTCGCTCTAGCATACTTAGTTTTGGTAATGCTTAAAATAAAGTGAATGTTAGCAAAAATTACAATTTTCTTGATTGTCTCAGAATAAATCCATGATTTATTACAGGGTTATTGACATGTTACAGGCTCTAGTCTAAGAGGTTCTGAGTACAAGGATTGCAGGACCACTTTCAAAGCTATGGGCTAGAAATACCAGAGATGTATAAAAGACAGCACTTCGACAGCATCATCATGATTGCTATTTCTGTGGCAATATTCATGTTTATGCTTTTTTTTATTAATTAATTTATTTAATTATTAAAGATTTCTGCCTCTTCCCCGCCACCACCTCCCATTCCCTCCCCCTCCCCCAATCAAGTCTTCCTTCCTCCTCAGCCCAAAGAGCAAGCAGGTTTCTCTGCCCTGTGGGAGGTCCAAGGACCACCCACCTCCATCCAGGTCTATTAAGGTGAGCATCCAAACTACCTGGGCTCCCACAAAGCCATTACGTGCAATAGGATCAAGAACCCATTGCCATTGTTCTTCAGTTCTCAGTAGTCCTCATTGTCCATTATGTTCAGCGAGACCGGTTTTGTCCCATGCTTTTTCAGTCCCCGGCCAGCTGGCCTTGGTGAGTTCCCGATAGAACATCCCCATTGCCTCAGTGTGTGGGTGCACCCCTCGCAGTCCTGAGTTCCTTGCTCGTGCTCACTCTCCTTCTGTTCCTCCTTTGGATCGTGAGACTTCAGTCCAGTGCTCCAATGTTGGTCTCTGTCTCTGTCTTCTTTCATCGCCTGATGAAGGTTAATATTCAGGGGGATGCTTATATGTTTTTCTTTGGGTTCACCTTCTTATTTAGCTTCTCTAGAATCACGAATTATAGTCTCAATGTCCTTTATTTATGGCTAGAAACCAAATATGAGTGAGTACATCCCATGTTCCTCTTTTTGGGTCTGGCTTACCTCACTCAGGATAGTGTTTTCAATTTCTGTCCATTTGTATGCAAAATTCAAGAAGTCATTGTTTTTTACTGCTGAGTAGTACTCTAATATGTATATATTCCATACTTTCTTCATCCATTCTTCCATTGAAGGACATCTAGGTTGTTTCCAGGTTCTGGCTATTACAAACAATGCTGCTATGAACATAGTTGAGCATATACTTTTGTTGTATGTTTGGGCATCTCTTGGGTATATTCCCAATAGTGGTATTGCTGGGTCGAGAGGGATTGGGGGAGGGGGAGGGAATGGGAGGTGGTGGCAGGGAAGAGGCAGAAATCTTTAATAATTAAATAAATTAATTAATAAAAAAAAAAGAACCTACATCCAGTAACTGATAAAAGCAGTTGCTTTGACCCACAACCAAGCATAGGCCTGAACTCCTGGAGTTCAGTTGAAGAGAGGGAGGAGGGGTCATTTGAACAAGTGAGGTCAAACCACAGGGAAAACTGGCCTGTGCTAGTTGGAGCTCAAAGATGCTGAGCTGACAGCTAGGGAACCCTCAAAGGACTGAAATAGGTCTTTTGAATGTGTGTGACCTTTATGTGTTTTGATATGTTGAGGGAGACTCTGGCAGTGATACCAGGACTTATTCCATGAGAATGAACTTTTTTTTTTTCCCATTCCCTATTGTGGAATGGCTTGTTCCTCCTTGATGTGGGGTGGGGGTGGAGGGATGGTCTTGGTCCTGCCTCAACTTGCTATGCCAGATTTTGTTGACTCCCCAAGGAAGGTCTTACCTCCTCTGAGGAGTGGATGGGGGATGGGGAGTAGCTGGGGATGGGGAGAAGAGGAGGGATGGGGAACTGGGTTTGATTTACAAAATGAAATAAATAAATAAAATTTACCCTCACAAACAAAACCAATAGTTAGAAATCTCTCTCTCTCTCTCTCTCTCTCTCTCTCTCTCTCTCTCTCTCTCTCTCTCTCTCTCTCTGTGTGTGTGTGTGTGTGTGTGTGTGTGTGTGTTTGGAAGGATTTTAAACTTTATCTTGAGATGCTTAGAAGGTCCAAAGTATAGATGTCAGAACAAAATTTCTTATTACTTGTATATACTAATGTTCTTTTACAGATTAAAACCAGAAAACAGTCATTGTATTTATCAATACTCCCTCAGGTGAAAGTATTTGGGTTTTGTATATATATTTTCTGGGAAGAATTAGAAGTACCAGATAGTATTCTATTTTCATTATCTACCCTAGTTGGAAATATAAAAATCAATTCATATTTCTCTACAGTTTGGCATATGCACTTTAAGCAGGATTAGTGATGTGATTCATTTATTTCTTAGCTTTCTTGACACTATTATTGAGATACTCAAGTGTAGGTACCGGTTAGTTACCCAGTGGCAGAAAAGTATTTCATTAGTTGAAAACGGTGTGGACAATGAGAGAATCTAGGTTCATGTCATCAAGGGTGAGGGGTCTGAATTAATATTTGGCTTCAGATTCTAATTCTGTTCCATGGGATTGTCACTTGAATCCTCTAATTTCGTTTCCTTTCTGCGTAGGTAATTATTCAAATATTTCTCTTACTTGTGGTTGGCAAGAATCAAACAGAAGGACAGAAGCAGTCACTATTGCTTTGTGGAATTAACTACACAGTAGTTTTTTTTTTTTTTTTTTTTTTTTGATTTTCGAGACAGGGTTTCTCCGTAGCTTTTTTGGTTCCTGTCCTGGAACTAGCTCTTCTAGACCAGGCTGGCCTCGAACTCACAGAGATCCGCCTGCCTCTGCCTCCAGAGTTCTGGGATTAAAGGCGTGCCACCACCGCCCGGCTCCACAATATTTGTTACATGTCGACTGAAGGATTCCTAGATATGCACATGTAACCTTTACATATCTACGGTAACACTGCATGTAAAATGTGCCTGCAGTGTGTTTTGTATGTGTTTACAAAATAAGTTTTGTTTTGTTTTTTTTTCTTTTTTTGTGCTAGGATGTTTTTTATTTATTGATTGATTGATTTCTTAAAGATTTCTGCCTCTTCCCCGCCACCGCCTCCCATTTCCCTCCCCCTCCCGCGATCAAGTCTCCCTCCCTTATCAGCCCAAAGAACAATCAGGGTTCCCTGTCCTGTGGGAAGTCCAAGGACCACCCACCTCCATCCAGGTCTAGTAAGGTGAGCATCCAAACTGCCTAGGCTCCCACAAAGCCAGTATGTGCAGTGGGATCAAAACCCCATTGCCATTGTTCTTGAGTTCTCAGTAGTCCTAAATAAGAAGGTGAACCGGAAGAAAAACATATAAGCATTCTCCTGAATATTAACCTTCATCAGGCGATGAAAGGAGACAGAGACAGAGACCCACATTGGAGCACCGGACTGAAATCTCAAGGTCCAAATCAGGAGTAGAAGGAGAGAGCGCACGAGCAAGGAACTCAGGACCGCGAGGGGTGCACCCACACACTGAGGCAAAGGGGATGTTCTATCGGGAACTCAACAAGGCCAACACCCACACACTGAAACAATGGGGATGTTCTATTGGGAACTCACCAAGGCCAGGTGGCCTGTGTCTGAAAAAGCATGGGATAAAACCGGACTCGCTGAACACAAAATAAATTTTGAAACACTGGTACTGTCACTTTAAAATAATTCCATGCTGCAGGAAAAGTGAAACAGAAAGAAAGATGATGGATTTGAAGCTGTTCAGTGCTGACAGTTAAATAGTGTTCTTGAGAAGTTGAAGTATGACTTGGGGAAAATTTGAAGCTACTTTTGTTTCCTGGTTCTTTACCTTTCCCGCCCTCAAATTTTTACTCCTGTTGACTTTTAAACATACTGTCATGAAAGTATGTCTAAAGCTAAATATCAATCCAAGATGTTTTTCTTGCAAAATTGTACCACCTACTACTGTCTGTGAAATTTATCTTTAAATGTTGATGAATTATTTCTTAAAATTTTCAACTGTTCTCAGGCAGTAAGTAAAATTCTTCCAAGAATAAACAATAATACTTATAAAATAATATATTTTAATGCATAAAAGGGATTATTAAATTTCTTCCACAATATTTTCCTGTGTCTCTACCATGTATACATAAGAACCTGTAAAGTCTGAATTTCTATTTATCAAAAGTTCTGAAATGGATAATTCTATTTATACAGAGACGCAAGTGTATGATAATTGAGTTGTGTATTTCTTCATCATTATTTTATGTGCACAATATATTGTGTACATTAATTAGGCTTAAGAAATGAAGTGCTGCATTGTTATCAAACTGATGTGACAATATAATTTCCTGTCATTTGCCACACCTGGATTGTCATTGGCCATTTCATAAATTGTTTGGCCATACGCAAAAGAAGTGCTATGACCTCCTTTGTGAAAGATAAAAATAAGTCTATCCCTGTGAATGACGAGTTACTGTCTGAACACAATATCCCCAAAAGTTTCAGGGAATTCCAGAAAACACCATTTACCTCTATCACTAACTCCAAATCGTGCTCTTCTGAATTCAACGGAGCAGTTATCTGAATTCAACGGAGCAGTTATTCAGTGTGATTTGTAATGAAAAAAAGGATGACAGGACATTCTGTGATGAATAAATCACCAAGATCAGGGAGCCCTGTATGAAAAGCAAAGGTTTCCCATCCCAGGAAGATTTTGACTGTGTGTATCTATGCTGTGGGGATTTCTTTATGAAGTCAGAGTCAAACAGGTTGGATTTGTGAAGCAGAATCATAGCTGTGTTGATGTAGAGCCGCAGTAGCCAACATGTTTCACAACTGCGAACCATGGCTTTAAAACCGCTGTCATTTGAGGGATGAGTTATACTTCTCCCAGGTGCTGACACTGACCATTACTGACATCCATTCCTCAATTGAAAGGACCCAAATTTAAACACTGGGAATCAAGACAACGAAACTTAATGCATAGACAGATATACAGACAGGGAAATACATAAAAAACCTTAGGACATAAAATTACTTAAAACGATTTAATCTCTCAAGACACACGTGAAATTCTAAGGAGAATTCTGATGCTAATAAACCAGATTTCCTAATTAAAAATTCAGCCTATTGCTGCCCCTGTTCCCTCTCTGGCATGCCATAAAGTGGCAAGGGTAAGTAAAACATGCTGCCCCTCATTGCCACCTACAACAGGCTGGAGAGCTGACCGTGGCAGGCGGGATGAGAAGAGAAGGTCATGCCCCTCACCATGTGCAGTAATCTTGAGAGCGGTTTTGCACCTCACCTGGGCAAAACAACAGAGCTGGCCCTGGTGGTGTGAGTGCCAGTGAGGTTCCTCGGATCTCTGCATGTAGAACTGGCCCCACTTCTTGCTGTCTGCTACATTAAGTGAGCTATGCTAGGCAGAGCTGGAGAGCTCCCCTGAGTGGACTATGAGGGAAAGCTGGTAGAATGAACAACCCAGGTTCTCCCCAGGCACAGAACCAGTATTACCAGATAGTCCACCCCACCACCCATCTAATCTATGAACTGCTGGAGCAGGTGAAGGGGCCATTTCTGTGGATCCAAATATACAGTATCTCAATGACACAAAGCCCAATAGGATATCCAAGAGGAGTCCCAGGGAGGACCCAGTTTGGAGGGTGTAGCTGAAACCAGAGGCCTCAAAGCAGACCAATGATTCATTGAGATGAACACTTGCAAGTAAAAGTCGATGATGTAAAGGGTATACTCTGTGATTCACTGAGCTACGCTGCTCTTTCCACACCAATTTTATTTTATTTTTTGTTTTGTTGTTTGGTTTTAGTTTTAAATTTTGCTATTTGAGGGAGGTTGCAAGGGCAGAGGGCAGGAGCCAGGGAGATAAGTGGGACCAGGATGCATGTTGTAAATTCCACAGAGAATCAATAAAACTTTTTTTTAATGCAGGCAATTAATTGGTAGAGATCCTATAATAAGGATAAAATGAATTATCTAGGAAAGCAAAAGAAAGAGGTACTTCAAAGCATGCATAAAAGATAATTTTGAAACAGTGACAAATCACAAAGAGTAACTGTGTGACACAGACAGATATAGAACTTAGCTTTATAGATGGAAAAACAGACTCTCAAAAAATTCTAGTAATAGTTATAGGAAAGTAATCGCATATCAGATAATCATATAAAACTATTTTAATAAATCTAAGACAGTATTGGTAAAAGAAAACTTATAGAAACACAATAGAATATATACATAGACATACAGTTACAAATGTGTGTATATGCATATATTGAAGAGTTTAATGTGAGGTTTATGATAGCTTAATCTTTGAGCAGGACCAATTATTTAGTCAAAGTTACTAATATAAAAGTGTGAGTAATCCATCTTGAGGAAAATTGAGTTCTAGTACTGCATTTACGAAATTATATTTCAGATAGATTAAGCATTTAAAGAAATCAAACCAGTCAAACACATTTCTGTAATTAATTCTCACATGCAATAATACCAGAATATATAAAGTATATTAAATCTGAGATACATAGACTAATTTATGAGTGTACACAAACACAAGTCTGTTCACATTAATTTCAGTCTAAATTCTTATTTTTATGTGGTAAATTAATTACTTAATAAGTGGTATATTTTATTTTTGATTGAATGTATTTCTACATGTATGTGTGTCCTTATGGACCTGTGATTGTAGAGGTCTGCAGCGGCCAGAAATGTAAAATGCTCCTTGAGCTAGAGTTACAGGCAATTGTGGACTGCCCAGCATAGGTGCGGGGAATTGATCTGAAGGCTTCTGCAAGTGCTTTACATGCTATTAATTAATTGCACACACACATATCTCTAGAAACAGAGTAATTAAATAATATGATGATGCACATATGTGTGCCTGTGCGTTTGTAGATGTGTGTAAATCCACTTCAAATCCTATAAAGCAATTTCTGTACATTTCTATGGTCAGTTTCTTCTATAATCTTGTTGAATCGAATGACCAAATCATTCTTGGTTCTCTATCAGTTACATACACTCTTGGTAGGTTAAAATATGGCCAGTGTCTGTTATAAAGGCACAAAAAGTCAGATTTTAAAATCTTCAAACTGTTATACAGATGGCTTCTGATTCCTCTGTCTGAACACAAAGACTCAGCAACTAATAGAGGTTTTCTGCCTTTTGCATACCCCCACTGTACTTTTCAAGAGAGGGTGTGTTTCTAATGGAAAAGGCAAGGTCGCAAGTTAGAATGTCAGTCTTTGCAAAAGAATGTCTGCTGCCATTAAGGCTCCTGAGATTTTTCAGTCTTCGTATTTTATCAATGAACCCAAGAGAGTAGTTTTCCTTTTCCTCCCGTGAATGCTTTCTCTGGAGGCCAGGGTGTTGAGTGTTTTCGTACTGGAAGACCTTATTTGGTAAAATTCTCAGTGTAGCTCTCTGTCTTCTAATTTGACACCAAGTGAATATCATACATCTTCTTAACCAAGACTTTGAGAATCCAAAATGATCTTTGAGATGATGTACTGAGATTTAGCAGAATATTTTTTAATATTTATGCATATGTCACATCTGCTTCTCTGATGTGTGATTTAGTTATTAGTTTGAATGTTTGGTCAACTTCAGAGTTTTATTGGTTTTTAACAGGTGAGGCAGTCGTAAATACTGTCTTAAATGTATTCATCAATCTATAAACCTCTAAGTTGCTCTACTACAGCTTGACAAATAAATCAGCACACATAAAATTTAGAAAAGCTTTACCCCCACACATACACTCACTCACAGACACATGCACAGATACACTCCCATTTGCAGAATCACAGAAAGAAATCTATGAAGAAAGCAATAAGATCTGACCTCACTAAGCTTTTATCTTGTAGGTAAAAGAGAAATCTGAATAAAATTATTTCTTTGGTCAGAACCTTCTGTGACATTTTTTGCCCGGCATGTGGGTTCATGCTTCAGGGTGGCCTGGAGAGAACCGCAGCTTGTATCTAAGTTAGCCTACAAACTCCTTTAGGTAATTATCCTTAGTTAATAGGAAAGAGATATTTTCTCTCTTTGTGGTATTAATTTCATACATTTCTTCTTAGCTTCTTTTCAACATCTATTTAAACATGAAATTAAACCTCGTTAAATACTGAGTACTACAAAAAAAATATTTCATTTGCCTTTTGGTCACGTTCTGTTTAAAGAAAACAAAGCTAAATGAAACTCAAATGTATGGATTGTGTTTGTTGACTCCAGACAGTTTGTAAGAGTCATTTGACTGAGAACACTAAAAGAAATTTAATGAGAACCTGACTTTTATGGAAGGCTTAGATAATTTCTGCTTAGAAATAAATAGACTTGGCAAAAGAAATGAGAAACCTTTGTGTGTGTGTGTGTGTGTGTGTATCTAAGATAGACAAATAGAAAGTAAGAGATAGATAGATAGATAGATAGATAGATAGATAGATAGATAGATAGATAGATAGATGATAGGCAGAAAACTTAACAGAAAGATAACATCTATGCTTATGTGCTTAATTGGTGAATTTCACAAGAAACTACATTTTTAGAAAATATACAGAGAGCCCAAACTGGGGGTATTTGCTTGTAGCTTTTAATTTTATTGTTTGAAAATATGTCTGTACCTTCTTTTATTGCTGGATCCCAAATAAAGTACAGTATTGCAGGGAGTTTTGCTTGCCATTGATAATTTGTATTTCTTTTAAATTATTTTCTTCTTTGGAGGGAGAGCAAATATATTCAAACTGATTTAAAATCCCAGAACACACACACATGCGCACACACACAAGCTATACAACATTCAATTAAGACATATTTTTATGGCTTTTTTTCCAAACATGATAAATAATTATTATTTGGAAATTTTCATACAATGCACCTCATGAAACCTGTTCCATATTCCTCCCTGATAACTCTCCCATCCTTGTGCCCACCCCTAATAATGACAAAAATATATCAAGTCAAATTTGTGTTGCTCCAAATATTTGAGATTTTAACTTAAATGGTATACGGTGTGGGTACAATTTTTATGAAACATTATTAGTTTCCTCTTTACTTTTATTAAAAGTATTATGTGAAATTATTTTATGATTGCACTTTCAGTAGAGTTGTTGATCATTACCCGTTCTCCCCCTTAAACACATCCATTTTTTTCCTTACACATGTTCTCTCTCTATCAATTTTTGTGAAATAAGCTGATATTATATACTAATAGTATATACCATCAGATCCCAGCCTTTATTCTACACACGCTAGTCATGATGAAATGCTAATGTATCCAAGACCTAACCCATATGTGCATGTATTGCTGGCTACAAATTAAATCTCTAATGTACATATATGATATAATATAGATTAATAAAATAAGAGAGAATCATCAATAAAGGCTATGCAGAAGAATCTCCTTTCAAAATCACATTGTAGGGGACAATGCTTCATCCTCTGTCATCTAGCTTGATATTACTTTTTCTTTATAATCAATATTAGCTTTCATCATGTGTACCCATATACATTTATGGCCATAGTCTATAAGAATTTAATAAGGACTCCAAAGAATCTGTGGCTCTTCAACAGCAGCATGCATTTGCTCTTGTTTTCCAAATTTGAATGTGGTAGTGTATGTTTACAGAGTTACTAAAGATACGAAGAAATGTTCATCATTATAGGGTAAGCTTATTAAGTAAATCTTCAATAATTATCTATGTGTTTTTTTGTTTAGCAATATACAAAGTAAAATGGTAGTGAATAGAAAGGTAGACATTTTGCAAACAGTGTTAGAAGGAAACGTGACACTGGGCAAGTAACACAGCAAGCTGTCAAGAAAGATAGATGGCTTTGCTGGTCATGCTATAAATAACCACCAAGTGCCACTCAGAACTGGTGAAAGCCTCATTGTGAATGACAGTCATTGATCGGTTGCAAGACTAAGATGCAACCTTCTCTGACACCACAGAGGAGAAAAGGTCATGCGTCACATTTAAGCTTTGAATAATAAGGTCATGATCAAATTAAACGAATTTCTCTGGTGAAAACATGAAATATACACAAATTAATACAAGAAATTAGATAGATGGTTACAAAGAAAAGGTGAGCATGCCAAGCTAAGGGTGATCCTGGTACTCTGCTCTTCTCAATGTTTTATTAATGAAGTGAAAATTCTGTCTCATTCAAAATAGTATGAGAATTTGTTCTCACTACCTCCGGATGACCCTACTGCCACTGGGTGGGACTAGAATACTAATGCATATATGTGCATGTATACATATAAATATATATGTGTGTTTGTGCAATTAATAGAGTATATTTACTATAAAACAAATATTCAAAAGATAATAAGATACAGGTATTCTTAGAGCTGTCTATAAACCTCAAGAAAATTATTTATTTTTTCATTTATCTTCCTCATACATATACTCCCAACAGCAGTTTCTTCTCCCTTCACTCCTCCCAATCCCCCCCCACACACACACACCTCCCATCTCCTCCACTGAATTTTTATTTTAAAGGACTAGCTCAGTTAGATTTTATTTAAATGTGACAAACATATTACTTTAGATTTTATCTACAAGCCCTACTACCTTGAACATACCAGATCTTGTATCAGTTTTATTTTTAAGACAAATTAATTAATAGAACTATATGTTAACTAGTCAATGATATTTAATAATAATAATAATAAATGAAAAAAATTGAATGATTTGTTCTGTCTTCAAGAGGACATTCTTACCTCCCAAGGGATCTAGTTCACTAAGGAACAAGGTCAGCAAAGCAAATTACCCAATGGATTTTCTATGCAAAGATTTGCATATTTTCAAGGTGGCAGAACTGACAAACAAATAAGCACCAGACCTGAAGGGCATGAACTTATAAATTAACCTGAAAGAGCATATAGGGCATATAGAGAATCCTTACCAGCATGGCGTGCTAGAAGTAGACAATACTTACATTGACAACAAACTACTAAACTTAACAAATAATGAATATGAATGGAATGGAGATTGTTTTATTTTTCCTTGTAAATAAACCATTAGGTGATTGAAATAGCTGTCTGTAATTTACTATCAGTTGCATGAAATTAAAATGTTCATAATTTCACAGGAAGCAAATTAAAATCTTGTCTGTGTGCCGATATACCTCTTGACACCTATTTGTCTTTCTATGATCATTATATCATCTATCTATCCACCAATCTATTTTCCATTTCCCCATCATCTAGGTATCTGTCCATCTAACTATTTACCGACCTAATTATCTTCTGTGTGTCTGTTTCCATTCCTACCCTTCTAAGTCTATCAACAACTGTAACCATTGGTCAGAAATTATAAGGTTTGTAGCCTTTAAGAGAAACTCACATTAAGAAATGTATAATAAGTAATATTTTAATTCTTAATGGCTGCCCAGACTGTGGGACACCACACATTTCACAGAAGAACTGACCTGGTTTCTTCCAAATACTCATCATTGGAAAATAATTAATGAACAGACCAGTATAAATTATGATATTTCTAGAGGGAATTGTAGTTAATCAAAAGCATATGTGCTCATGGTCTATATGCAGAGTAGAATCCATGCCAGGGGACATAAGTGGAGTCCTGAGGACATATTTCTGATAGGGTTTTACTTCTTCCACAATAATATTGGTTTCAGAGATTGAACTCAGGCTACCAGGCTTGCACAGGAAGTGCCTAACCCAATGAGTCCTCCCATTGGTCCTCAAAAGCACTATATTTCTACATTGACACCTGCAAGGATTAAGAAACCTCATAGAAAAGAGAGCTGAAACATTATAAGAGCCAGCTGAAGGGGGTGAGCTGTGGAATACTACCTTGTGGAAAAGACACACTTCCTAGATTCTTGAATTCACACTAACCTTGGATAGAATGTGGTCATTAACATATCATTCTAAAGCGGGGAGAAGCAGATGAGGTCACATCCATTTTGGGGATTTATATGCAGGCAATGCTTGGTTGTATATAAAGGACTATTATCTACAGAGACATAGCCGTTGGTAAGGTGTCCACAGTCTATGCTCCTATAAATATCCCAATTCATTCTCTGGTAGGCAGGTCCAGTGAAAGTCACTGAGACACAAAACAGTAAAACTAAACAACATGAAAGGAGAAGGGTGACTGGGAAGAGGAAAGAAACCAGTGATAACATGAGGACAAAGGGGATCAGAGAAGGTGACTATAATAAAAATATGTTCTATTATGTCATTTTCATAAGTATAGTTAATAAGATTTTAACTAATCATTACATATGTTTAATACATGTTGTAGAATATCTTTTTCTTAAAAAGGTTTATTTCATTTTAAATCGTGCATATATTGTCTGTGTGTGAGGAAAGGTGTGAGTACAAATGTCTTCTTAGTCCAGAGGTGTGAGAATCACCTGGATAAGAAAACACTGTCAAACCATTTAAGGACAAGCTCAAGATAACTGTGGAAATTTTCTATAAGACTAAGGGTGAGAGGATAGAAAAAAGAAGGAAGGGCAGAAATAAAGAAAGGTTTTAAAATAAAGTAAAATTTAATATCGTGTAGATATCAAATTTTGAGAATATTTTGAGTCATTACATCATTCTCTTTACACATTTGAATAATAGTAATAATAATTATGAAGTAAATTAAAGTTACAAACCATGCTGGGAAAAGAAAAATAGTGATGATAGTGTACTGATTTCCTGTTCTAGTTTGTGTCATGGAAATGACATTTCAAAAATATCCTAGCTACATGACAAAAAGACTTTGAGAGAATGAACTTGGAGAAACATGGTGCCAAAAGTATACTTGCCTCTGTGGTGATCAATACTCTATGACAAAGCACTGGGGCCTGCTAAGTACTTCCCTCTATCCCTGTGTTCAGTGGGCTTCTTTTCCTTCAGACTAGATAGGAATTGGGAGGGCAGAGTCTTGATCAGGCGACTTTGGATGGATCTCCTTAGGATACAATAAAAAATTCATCAATGGTATCCGAAAAGACCCTAACTCTTTTATGATCAGTTAGAAATGTAGTTGGATGCTTTATTCTGCCTGGCCATTGCCCAAATAGCTTTATTCATCAACCAATAAAATCAATGCATAGCCACAGCATACAGAAGGACATCCCATATCACAAAAACTTTCCTCTTGAAATACTTCATTCTGAAAAGGTAGAGCAGTATAATGTGTGGCTGGGTAGAGAACATTATGGTCACCTTTCCCCATCAAGGGCTCTACTCTATTTCTTTTATTATTATTATTATTATTTAATTAAAATTTCCACCTGTCCCCATTTCCCAGCCCTGTTTTATACAAGCTTCTGTCTTTCTATTGGTGCCACAACAGATTTTTTTTTGCTTGTAATTAACAGGGGAAGCTGAAAAACAAAATTGATGAAGTTCAAATCTGTTTCTGACACATGTTTGAATGTCCCTAGGGCAAGTTCCTCACCTGCTGAGTGACGCAACTTACTTCTATAAAACAAGGATGATGTTCAACTTCTTGCGTCCATTGAAGAAATTACATGGTTTATTTTTTCAAATGGTTTAAAATTATTCATATCCCATAGAATGTTAAATGTACTTATTCCTTATGTTGATAACACTCAAATACTGATTTGAAAAGTAGTTTTTGTTTATACCTCAAACTAAAGTTGTTGTTGAAATAGTTACTTATGATGATTTTATATATATATATATATATATATATATATATATATATATATATATATATCATTGGTCTTCAAATGTGATCATGTTTGGAAACATCACAAGTAATACCTAGAACTAAGATACTTAGTTTAAACTATTTCAAATTTTGTGCATACTCTGTAAAATATTCTTATTTCCTCATGTTTGCTCTCTTTTTCTTTTCTATTTCCTCAGAGGCCCAAGAACAATTCTTTTAGATAATTATTATGTGAAATGATTTTTGTGATACTGTATTTATTTTCACTTTCTATTTCATGCACCAAGTCTCCAGTACAAGTAGTTACCTCAAGCATGGTATCCATTTGTAAGCATCTCAGGGCTAAGCACTTAAAAACAGCAATGGAGGGCAAATGACTATTCTTTATATCAGTTACCTAGTGTGAGTATCTTTCTTGTGAATGTTCAGGATTATGCACATTAGTTATGAAGCCAGAAGCTTGGAGCATAATGTCAATGATTCCTCAGTGAGTTACAATTACATCCTTGTACCAACAATTAACTATTTGTCCTGTATTTAATAGTGAACATGGCCTCATATCACAAGCAATTAAGTTCTTAATAGTACAATTAGTAGCAAGACCAAATGCAAGCCAAAAGAGATGTTTTCAAATTCCCAAGGCTGTATGAGATTATTTACAGGGAATTTTCTTTGAAGTCGCTTATATCTAGTGAATTTCTGACTGATAGTACTTGTCACTTTCATACTGTTATATAATTCATGGATTATCTTTTAATTTTTCCTCTGCTTGACACATGACAAGCACAAATTGGCCTATGTTTAAAAAATTACAAGTTTGCAATAGACTGTTTACTGCTTATTGTCAATTAATGAATTAGAACCAAGGAAAGTCTGACAATATTAGTGTACATAAATCAGCCTTATTCCGCGTACTTTGTTTCACATCATACAAAATACTACTTAATTTGCCTTATTGGATATGATTTCCATAAAATGACTTAGTTGCCCAAAATTCAAGAAGTCAATAGATTAAAATTTTTCTTAGCTATTAAGGTGCTCTTCATTCCCAAACTAATACCAATTTGAACTATGAATTATGACAACAAAAGAAATGAGGGGAAGTAAACAACCTTAGTGGTAAGAGGGTAAACAGCCCAGACCTGCTAACTGGGAAACGGATGTTCCTTATTAAGCCACAACTTTTTTTCCCATGAGTTTACAAAAACTAAGAAAGGCACAGAGTGGTAATACATAGTTGAAGTAATACTCTAATAATTATTACTATGTCCCCCCTCCAAAATGTATGTGTGTGGGGGTGGGTGTGTGTGTGGGGGTGTGTGTGTGGTGGGTGTGGGTGTGTGCACATGTGTATGTGTAAAATAGAGGTTGATGATTGGCTTCCCTAATGTCTTTATAATTTACTCTTGAAAGAGAGTTAGGTTGCTTGGCTAGCAAGATCCTACTCTCTTCCCATTTCCTGTCATAATATAGATTATGTACCTAAATTTGTATAAAGGCACTGGATTCTGATCTCTGCTTACAAGAACACTAATCTAACAAAGTCATATCCCCAGCCCTAATCCCCACAAAATCTGTCAACATTTGACAATATAACTAAAGAATGTGGCTTCCTATAATCATACTTTTTATTAATTTTCACATAGTTCAAGCCATAATTCGTCCAAAGATGTATCTCCACAGTATTAAATGGGTAGTTCAACCATGTGACACAGAAAAGAAATAAAACTAAATGTTGGTGCTTCATTTCATTTGAGGCAAACAAATATAACAGCCCAAAACATCAAAGAAAGAGCTGTCAGTTCACTTTGGAAAAAACTACCTCCTTCAGTTGAGCCCTAGGTTGACTCTTAAGTTCCCAAAAGTTGCTTTCAATCAACAAAATCAAAATATGAGAACAGAGCAATTTTGAGATTTAGGCATCGAGGATACCATTCTCAAATGTCACATGGCAAGAGTTCACTTAAAGAACAACAAATGGAAGTATGTGTTGAAGGAACATTTTTCTTTTCATTGTTGTTTGCTTTTTTCCTGAAGGATATGTCAGACTCAAATACCTAAAAACAAATACAAAGGAGAGAGACAAAATAGAAGCCTATAGATTTAAGGAATAACAAGAAATTTTAGACCATTCAAATTTTTACTACTTCTTTTACTTAGTGTCTTTTAAAATGACATCACTACAAATATAAGTCCCAAAAGGTAATTTTAGTAAAGAGCCAAGAAAGAGTATGCTGGAGTGATTTACTTATACTTATTCTTTCCCTTGTTTACCTACTCTTAATTGAAAAATAGCCTACACATGAAATATTCAATATATATCTTAACTCACACACATATTTATTACAAATATATATTTATAAAGTTGATGTATTTGCGTATTTGCATTGCTTTTGATCACCATTATTCTTCTATAATATATATATAGCATTATATATTGAACATTATATATAGATATACTATAATGTTCAACAAATACAATATATATTCATTAGCTTTATATAATGTTAAAAAATCAGTGTGTCAAGGATAAAGAAAGAGAGCATTCTGTTTTTAGTTAACTTGTCTTGTGAACTGAGTACCCTTGAGCTACTTAGAAAATCTGCTATTCAAACTGGTGTTGATGTTGCTGTTTGAAGCATTGTTGAAGGTATATGCATACAAAACTTCAGAAGAAATTTGTTAATCGCATAGCCCGTGGTACTGGCTGGAAAATTGATAATAATAATTTCTCCTGAGATTTATTGAGTGCTATGGCAGCATGGAAAGTGTTATTAATGTGCATAATAGAGTGAAAAATAAGAGCTATGGATTTGGGCTGAAGGTTTGGCTCTGCAGTAAAGAAAACTGCTTGCTCGTTCATAGGACTCATGTTTGAATTCCAGGATCACATAGCATCTCACAAACATCTGAATATTGTTACCCCTTCCCTACACAGTCTGGGCACCTGACAAAATGTGGTATATGAGCACACCTACAAGCAAAACACCTATCTGCAAAAAATAAATTTTAATGAAAGAACTTTGACTCCTAAGCACTGCCTTCATTCCAATTCTATTAGTGTGCATAGGATTGATAAATTACTAATTTTTTAACATAAAAGATTAATGATATTATGAAAACTACTGTCATTTCTAATTTTAGTTTCTGGGCATTTCTCAGTGATACATAACATGTGAGCTTGCAATGTCACTACGAGGTTTCTATACAAAGAAAAAAGAAAAACAAGTCCAAGAGATTTCTACACACTTTTTGTTGCAGTAAAAATCATAGTAGCGAACATGTGGATTTAACTTGTGTATGTATTGTGGGGTGAATGTATTGAAACAGGCATTTTCTAATTACAGTGCAGGACTGTTGAGTCGCAAAGAAGAATCCACCTCTGTCATTTCAAAAAAAAATTGAGGAAATCAAAGGAACTTAAGGAGACTTTTTTTTATTTTTTTGTCTTTTAAATAAATAAGATGCAAATAATTGTTTTTATAATAGTATTTTAATGGGATATGCTTACAATATTATATTTTGCAGGGTAGCAAATGCTGATTTATTGTTTGTTCGTTTATTGTGGATATTGAGTCAGCTCATAGAGCCCAGGCTTGTATTTTTATCAGCATTGTCAAAATCTAATAAAAAATTGACATTATTAAGTATCCTATTATTATGTCTTAAAATTTAGTTCACATACAATAAATATTAATGTCTATTGTTGTGACAAACATTCTGACTGAAAGCAACTCTGGAGGGAAAGCCCTTATTGCACATTAGAGGTTCCAGTCTCTCATGGAGGCAAGGTAGGACAGAAATAAGAACAGGTGTTGAAGCAGAATCCATGCAGAAATTCTCCTTGCTGGCACAATTCCCAGCTAATGCTTAGCTACATGTCTTCTACAGCACAGAATTACGTGCCCAGTGGACAGTGTTGCTCATATAAGGATGGGATCTCCTCTATCAATTAATAGTCAACCCAAACTCCATCGTCCAATTTAATGTAGACAATTTTTCAACTGAGACCGTTCTCAGGTGACTTTAGACTGTGTCAGTTGAAACATAAGATGAGTTAAAATATTTGATGCTCACCTTAATAGACCTGGATGGAGGTGGGTGGTCCTTGGACCTCCCACAGGGCAGAGAAACCTGCTTGCTCTTTGGGCTGAGGAGGAAGGAAGACTTGATTGGGGGAGGGGGAGGGAATGGGAGGTGGTGGCGGGGAAGAGGCAGAAATCTTTAATAATTAAATTAATTAATTAATAAAAAAAATCAGCAAGAAAAAAAAATATTTGGAATCTAGATTTTTCTTAAATATTTTCTATTCTTTCACTTTATATGTATAACTACATTTCAATTTTTATTATTATTTTAGTATCATCCAACTACAAAAAAGTTTCCTCTGTGTCCGCAGCTTGCCTACACAGATTGTATTAAAAATCTGAAGAATTTTCACTAAAGAAAACATCTGGGATACAATAATATAGGCTTCTAAAAACTTTATTAGATATTACTGTTTCTATCAACTGAATTAACTGATATGTGATATCTTTTCTAAAGGAGAAGGATTGGGATGGACTTCTTACTTAAAACAAATCAGCAGAAGAAATCCAATAGTATGAGAGCCAAATTTAAATGGTGAAAGTGAAACAAATTGTATTTTTATTTTTTTAATTGAAGGCACATTTTAATGGCTATTCCACTTAAAATTGATGGGCATACTGAAAAATTATCTGTGTCATTTATTTGTCAAATTTTCCTCTGCTTTCCTATGAGGCATCTCCTCCATAACTGAGAGATTCATGAGTACTAATATTTTACACCATGTCTTCATCAGGGATGAAGCCATCTTAAATTCTGTTTCATCAGTCTGTGAATCATAGTTAGACCTTTTGCTGACTCTCAAATGTCAAATATTCTCTTGTGTCATAGGAATTCATTAAATGCCATTAGGGGAAAGTACAGAGTGATTTTGAGCTAATTTTTTCTCTATTATGAGCTTTATATTTTGTCTCCTAGTCCATGTTCTTACAGCAGCAATGAATGATGTCATCCTATTCTAAATGGCTCCATCATGATTGCAGGTGATAGACTTAAGCAAAATTTACAAAGTAGTATAAAATTCCTTTTCTCACCAGTGATTCAGATATCACTAGAGCAAGTTATCCATCCATTTTAATAAATTAAAATATCTAGCAGACCTAAAAGTAAAATTATGTGTCCAAAATAACTAAATAGGCATACTGATCAAATAATAAATACATCGAATCTTCCTTCTGCAGGCACATTCACTTCTGAATAACTATGTAAGCAGGATATTTTCTTTATTTATACTGTGGCATCAAGTCACCTGGAGAGGATGAACGTCATAGCAAGCAGTGGTACCTCTTCTGACAAAACAAAAGTAATCTGACAGCAAAAATGGTATAGATTGAGAAAACCTTTAAAAATAGTCAAAGAAGTTTTTGGTTTTCTTGCTTCCTTGGCTTGGTGTGTCAGGTGTCACAGAGGGGTGTGACTGCAAACTTGAGCATATTTGCAATGTTACTTCATTGCTCTCGTGTTACTCATTCTAGTGGCTGCTACTCAAAATTGACTCTTAGACGATTGCCATTGTGCAATGTGACTAAATTTCTTTAAACATATATTTTAAAATCTGTAACCAAGTAAGGAATTAGCTACATGCAATCTTTATTATTATAATACCTCTTCATTGCACATTAATTTCCACTTTGAATTTGGCTAACCTTGTATTGATTTTAGGTTTCTATAATTATTACAAGAAAATTTTAAATTAGTGACCTTGTTCTCATGCTTATATCATATGGGCTGTTGTATAAAATCATATTGACTATAAAGATTAAGACCTATCTTTTATGGTCAAATTATTTTAACTAAAAATATGTATTATATTTCATCAAACATGACTTAAGTATGGTTTATTTTTCTCATAACTCATAGACTATATAAAATACACTCCAAGAAATTAATATCATGAGATAAATGTTCATAGTTACCAAATCATTGAAACAAGTTTTTCCTGTATTGTAATGGCAGGTGAGTAATACAGAATCACATGCATATTCAGAAAATCTGGATAACTAAATGAGAGTCCATGAACAACAAAATTTGGTGAAATATTGTACAATAATTTTTTTTACAAAGTAATTTTAATAAGCAGTCATTTTAAACAAATATATAAATTCTCTATGTAAAGTTACACAGAACCTACTAATTTATCTTTATATACATGTGCTCATTATATGTCCTATATAATTTAAAATATGATATAATATTCACTATGTTTTCCCAATTTTCTCACCTGAAAAAAAAACTCTTGTGACAGTGTTAACTTTTTATGTCATATATACAATTAGAAATCTTATAAAATGAAGATATCTTAGAAACTGAAGATATACTGGGGCTTTGTTAGTGCTATCTTGCACTTTCTTTTACTGAGATTTAAAATATCTATTCATTGCTCATAATGTAAATACTTCCATAAGCTTCTTTTAGATTAGTAAGTCACAAAAATCTCTTGAGTTGTGGTAGGAAGTTCAGATCAGTGATAGATTACTTCACCAACATATGAGGCTCTGAGCATAAACTTTAAAATTATACACAACAGAAGCACCAAGCACACAAAAGAAAATAAACTTCCCAATTCAGCTGTAGAGACAGATAATGAATGCTCTCAAAATAAAAGTTTAAAGTTTTAATTTATGTTGAGGTCTTTGATCTATTCGGACTTGAGCTCTGTGCATGGTGGTAGATATGGGGCTATTATCACAGATAACTAAGAGCTTTGATTCTAACTACACAACCATGCTCATTCCACACCAACTAGCTCCAAGATTACTGTTCTTCAGAAGCTCTGAAGCACTATTTCTTCTGCTGAAAGGTAGACACTATCTATTCTAATTTATTCAAACAAAATCCATACAATCTATTCTACCTATTCAAACAAATTCATACAATTAATACCTGATTTTGTCTTTTAAGAAAGGATAGATATTTCCATTCCTTAAGTAGCTTTCTTTCTTTCAGATACCTTTTGATATGTTCAATAATTTTATTTTTTATACCTATGATATAATATATTAAAGTTTTTCATCTTCTTCCTTCAAAGACTGGGATTTACCTCTCTGAAACTTGAGTTTGTATTTCTTATTTATGTGAAGTAAAGATAATCAACAACTCTAAGTAAATGCTAAGAGTAAACTCTAGAGATCCTTTGGTCTGTCCAGAAAATGAAAATTGCTGTGAACCAAACTTTCTGTGTGCTGTGAAAACATATTACTCTCATTGATCAATAAAGAGTTGATTGGTCAATAGTTAAACAGGGAAAAGTTAGGCAAGTCTTGAGGACAAAAAGCACAGAAAAAAATAAAGGGTCATGAGTAATGAGCCAGATGCAAAGAGAAGCAAGATAAGTATATTAAGCTTTTAAAAAAAGCACCATCATGTGGTAGAGTGTAGATAAGACATATGGGTTGATTTAAGTTGTAAGAGCTAGTTACTAACAAGCCTAAGCTATGGACTAAGCATTTATAATTAAAGGGTAGTCTCTGTGAGGTTATTTGTGTAATGAATGGCTAGAAGGAGCAGGTTGGTAGTCCAGACAAAACTTTTACCTAAAAATGACAACAATCATCAGACAACATATAACCATATAAAACCGAAAAAAAGCTTAAGAAAATATTTCAAATAAACAAAAATGGAGCCAAACTTGGCTTCCTGATTTCACAGTCTCTGCCAGCTGTGGTACTAAGACACTTCTCACAGCTGCCTGAGGGATGGATCCAGCCCCCAGTCTCCATGCACTATCACCATGCACTAAGATGAGTCACACAGGCAGTTCACATAGCAGTTTAAGATTCATTTTATATGACCAGTAAAGACAGATTCATATGGAGGAAATCTCTAAACAGTTATAGTGTGTGTGTGTGTGTGTGTGTGTGTGTGTGTGTGTGTGTGTGTGGTTGATAAAGAAAGGAGAAAACTTATCTATAGTCATAGAATAAAAAATAGTTTAAAAAGAAAAAAGTCCTTAAAAAGGAGTGAAGTAATATAAAACAAAAAAGCCATGTAACATGAAAGCTGAGGACATACATTGGATTATAGCGCCTACAGGATTAAACCAATCACTAAAAAACAAACAAACAAAAAAAAAACGTAAATCAAAAGCTGTATTGCTTTGGGGAAGAGCTTTTGTTCTCACAGAAAACAAAAGACTATGGATTTATTCAAGGCTGAAGATAATCAGCTTTGATTGAGGAACCCCCCCCCCGCCCGAAAATCCTTGCTACATGGCAAAACTAGTCATGTGCTTCAATTGCTTATAATATACTATCCACACTGGACTAGCAGGATGCAAAAGAAAATGACTGCCAAATTTTGCCAAGACAAAGTAGGACAGTTTTCTAAATTCCCTATTTCTCTGAAATGTCTGTCAGACAGACTAGGTCTATAAGCCAAAAATGAATGTTCCACAGTTACAGTAGAAGATTGTGTGACTATCCAGGCAGCAAGATATCCCTGTTTTTAGGCAATATTATACCATTCTGGGGTCTTGATGGAGTTAAAACTAAACGATTAGACTTGAAGTTTTCCTTAGTTATGATAAAAGGTAAACTAGATTTAAAACTTTAGACTCACAAAGATAAGATAAATAATAGAGTATCTTCTCTAAATTTACCAATACAAATGAACTGGAAATTTTAACTGTGATTCTTACTTGATATCTGTTATTATTGTATATAATTTTACTATATCAAAGCTAAAACCATTTTAATTAGATAAAAATGGGGTAATCATGTGGAACAGTTTTTTGTACACGGTGAATATATTTTACTCTCATTGGTTAATAAAGAGCTGACTGGCCAACAGTTAGGCAGGGAATGGTTAGATAGGAGTTTTAGACAAAAAGATAACAAGGTTCATAGCATCATGAACCAGACACAGAGAGAAGAAAGGGAAACATGCCATGCTACAAAAAAAAAAAAATACTGCAACGTGGTAGAGTATAGATAATCAATATGGGTTAATTTGATAAGTAAGAGCTAGTTAGTAATATGCCTAAGTTCTTGACCAAGTATTTATAATTAATAATAAGTCTTTGTGTGGTTATTTCGGTGATGTCTAGTGAGATGGAGCTGGCCAGTGGTCCCAATAAAAAACTCCACCTACAGAAAATGGTTGTGGTCTTGAGTCTATAAGGTTCTAATTGGTACATTATGTAGCAGTAACTGTATATTAGTGGCACCTTACATACACAGAAGCTTTTTGAGCAGAGAATATCAACATATATAAACTCACCCGCACTGTCATGAATTATTACATAGCATATTGAATATTCAACAAAAGTGATGGAAATATATATCTGGAAAAAATAGAGGGCAAAATTTATCTTCTAAAATTGAAAACAGAAGATATTAACATAGCATCTAAGTCACGAGAAATCTGAGGAAAAACACTGCATGAATATCTACACATTTTATACAGTCTCAAATATTTTCTTTCCAATGCTGGCTTTTAATAGCTGCCTAAATCGAAACACCTTATTAGAACAAGCATGAAACCTTAAAATTCTTTTCTGGATTTATGATTTGAATTATAAATCCTGCAAGATTACCATATTTTATCATGTATAATTGTGATGCATTCTATGTTTTGAGATAGACACACAGTTGCTAACACTGTCCTAACGCTCTAGTGCACCCCTTCGACCTTTCTCAGCCTGACAAAATCCTACTCACATTTCAAATCCTATTTCTGGTTTTCTTTATCATGACAGACTTTGCCTAGAGCAGCAGAGTAATCTGTAATTTCATATAGCCCTTGGACATATGTAGAGTCTCTTGCTTTGCAGTGATCTTATAGTAAGCTTTTGTAACTTTTTACTATTTTCTTTTTATATTATGCATTCCTTGAGGGTAGACACCATGCTTCATTGTGTTCCATAATCTTAGCAAGTAGATATCTACTGTAAACCTTTGTAAAATGAACAAATTATGGCTAGAGGTTATTTTCGGGGGATCAGGAATTCCAATTTTCACATTGTCTTTGGTTAATCTGTAAGTTTGTTTGTATTGAACATTAAATTATGATACAAAACAATCCTAGAAAAACTTTAATGATCATACTCCCCTATATCTGAAAAGCTGCAGATTACTGTTATTTTTCAGTCTTTCCTCCTACCTTGTAAGATGTACACAAAAACAGTTCATTTCAGGTTCCCTGAAAACAGCAAAGCCTGCCAGAAATGAGAAACTGCTTATAGAGCATGAGGAAGATCAATTCATAAACATCATTAACAGCAAAGATCAGACCTTTATAGTCATTACACTGTAACTCAGTAAGTAAAGACAGTGCAGGGTCCAATTTGTGGTCACTGATCAGGTTATAGACCAAGCTGTTTTAATGGACAGAGACCATGTCTGCTTAAATTCTGACTCTAACATGATGGCGCCACACAATGAAAAGGCTTAATAAATGCTTAATGATGGTAAGATTCCCTGTGTGGCATTTGAAGTTATTCGACTTTAAAATAAAAATGCAAAATAGTCATAGAATCTAACATTAAAACATGTTCAGTAAAACCATCTTTGCTTTAATAAATAAGAGCCGAGAGGAAGAAATAGTTTTTTTAATATCTTTAAATGTCTATGCCTTGCTTTCTAATGCCATATTAAATGCACTGAAAACACTTTGTTGTGTGGGAAAACCTGGAAGGCTGTAACAAATGACGGACACGTCCTCATTCTTAGGCATTGCCTATAGCTAGAGACTTGCATAGTTTTATTGTTATGATGGTATTGATTGTTAAGTCAACAGAAAGCTATCACAAGGGATTGCAAATCTCTATACCAATACTCTGTTCTGTAACATTAAAATGTCATTACTGAATCACCAACTTTTCCCCCTGCTGTAATATTATTCTCTGTTGATTGCCTGCCTGAGCTGAAATTTGAAACTGTCACCCTCAGACTTGCAAAAGTGATTCAACTTCACTTATAAGAAAAGTAAAATTAAATATTCATTCACGGGCTGCATTTCAAGTTCAAACTGTCTGAAACTCCTTAAGGCAAAATGTATTTAAGTTGAAACACATTTTTCCTTCATTTTTATGCAGCAAAAATTCAGAATGAGTATCTTGGCTGCAAAAAAAAATCACAAAATAGTATTTTATTTTGAACTTTACACTGGGTGGGGTATCGGCTTTCCTGCATTCTGTTCCTCTTTAATCATTCCTAGCTGACTCCATTTCTCTCTAATGTCAAGAAACTAGTTTGCATATGTATGCAATTGGCATTTATTGTTTCATTGTTCTGTGGATATGTCATGTTCTAGCATTAATCAACTTGCAAAAGCACATAAGTTTTGAAGAAAATTACAGTTCTGCTTATGTCTGTTTTGCTGGTAGAAGATTCCCTACTGACAATGAGATGGGCTAAATGAGATAAATCTACCCCTGAATTGTAGCGCATATGTTCTTGTGTACAAGTTACTGAAGCTCTCTGCTTCTACCTTTTCCTAAGATCATTCTAAGGAATGAAAATATGTATTGTGTATAAGATTTTAATCTGGAATAGTGTTTTTTTTACATGTCTGTACTTCCTATTATTTGTACTTAATAAAAATATGTGGACTTAAAAAAATCTGATATGCTAGAAATTGGAAGCAGGCTGGTATATCCAATGGTTATGAAATGGAAAAATGGCAAAAATCTTCTTTGTGTGTGTGATGTTGTTTTTATTTTATTTAATTAACCAACCACAGTTTCCTCTCCCTCCTCTAGTTCCTCCCATGGCACATACACCCCCTCCTAAATCTTCTCCTCCATCTCTAGTCAGAAAGGAGCAGGCCTTCCATGGGCTTGATCAATGCAGGCCACATCAAGTTGAGATAGAACCTAGCTTCTCCCCCTGAATCAAGGGGGGACTTCTTAATGAACATGAAACTCTTGTTCTAAATGGCAGTATTTGGGAGTCCGAAGGTGGTGTTGACTGCACAAAATTGCCAAACCGTTGTATGTCACTAAATTCTTCATTTCCAAAGTATCAATTTTATATTATATAAGGATTACTTCAAGATATATAACTTTGAACAAGGAAAATGGATTAATAGTGAAAGGTATTGGCTGCCAGGTCTGATGTCTAGAGTTCAAGTACCAGGACCTACATGGGTGGAAGGAGAGACCTTATCCCACAAGTTGTCCTCTGGCATGCACACACACACACATACACACACACACACACATACACATGCATGCACACACATACATACCCATGTGTACATACTTAATAAAAATACATAACCTGATGTAATTATTAATGTGTAATACTGTGTTTGACAGTCAGGGAACAGGTATCAATCTCTTTTGTAACACTGAATGAGCTTTAAATGAAATTTAAAAAATATTAAAAAAAAAAAAAGATCAAGCACTTGAAAAGAGTGGAACAGCAAATCAGACAGATCCTTATTGCCGGCTAATCAGCTTTTCCCAACCACTGTAGCTGTCTTTATTTGGGGCTTTTTGATATCCCTGGGAGCTTAACCAAGATAGTCAAAACAAATAAATGGACTAAGAAGCATCCATCATGTTAGGCTAATGGGTGTCATTGTATTCATTACTTCTCTCTTAAACAAGGTGGTAAAAGAGAAACAGATGCATCATCATTCAATTTACTTAATAAAAATACATTTCTCTTTGCAATAGAGAATCTGGAAGCAAGCTTTTCCCTTGAGAAGCTGGTGAGGGAGTTAATAGAATACAACAGCTATCAAGAATGAGACAGTGCCTCATCGCCTTAATTGGCAGCCTTAAAACTTTCTCATCTTTCTGTACAAACTCATGATGATGAGAAGAATGTGTTGGGATGTTTTAAGGATTGACTAAGACAGAGAAGATAATGTGTTTTAAATTATGTTTGTTATATAATAAACGTTTATAAATGTGCCCAAGAAAATGGTAATTATAGCATATTGGGTACAAAATATGTTGTGCACCGCATCAATGTTGTGATTATTAAATATCTGCCAGCGAGCCTGCAGTGTGACTAAACATGACATTTTCTTGCCTCTCTTTACTTTGGAGATTTATTTTGGAAAACTTGAAATTATGAATTAGTGCTGTGTTTTGCAAATGCACACATATACTATGTTGGGCCCTGCAATAGCCTAGAATTCATATATTAAATATAAACATTAAAGTAGGTAGCACATCTGCCTACCATCAACTCTCTTAACAGAGCTCCACGTAGTATAAATCCATGACCCAATTAAAGAAAATTCTTGCAAATATTAGAATAACTGAATAGCAGTGAGTTCTAATCCACTATTGGTCTACCTCCTGCTATCTAAATCCTGTCATCCTTTTACTAGCGTAAGGCGAGCCATAAACAACCCTTTCACCTGTTGTTTCTTCACTATATCCTCCACACTACTGCAACTGTATTCAACCGTCATCTTTGCTTGTCTAATTTTTCCCAGGACAATCTTTTCTTTGGATGGTCACATGGAGTATTTTGAAAATCTCTTTAAGATTTCATTTCACAAGAAGATTTAGACAAGAAGCTGGCATATATTGGACTTGGGAATCATTTTTATAAATATAGGACATGGATAGATTGCAGAATCAAATTCAAATTTAAGATTGCGCATTTAAGTTAGGAAGGAACAATCAAATGCATTTGCAAATATATGAACACGTTTTTTTCTGAATTCAAGCTTCTAATTTTTTTTAATGTTCCTTCTGTTCTTCCTGAGAACCATTTACATTTATTGAAAAGTGCTCTCAAGGCATCTATGGAGTTTATTATGTGTGCGGCCAGAACTCAGTGCTAAGTCATGAGCTACAAATAAGTGTTATCATTATTGTATTTGCAAAATTTTATTCAATTGTGCTTAAATTGTTAAAATCAGCATTTTAGAACATTTCATTTTTAAAAACTACCTTTTACATAAGGAAGTGGTAATTTTTAATTTGACAACTGAATTTTCCTAAATTGCATATTTTGACCTGATATATTTTGACTGAATTTTCTATAAGTATAAAGTTAGTATATTTGATTTTGTTAAGTGATAAAGCAGGCAGAGCTGGACCTCCTAGATGACCCCAACTTTTTTGTTTTATTTTATTTTGTTTTTTCTTTCTTTTTATACTTTGCTCTTAAAGTTGAATCACTGTGAACAGCTAGGTAAAGTCTAAAAACCATGATATTTTTTGTGGCAATGCTTCTTTTGCTTATTATTGAAAATTGCCCAATTCATATATACGCCGGATAAATGCTGTCATGAGGCTTGAAAGTATGGTGACGTTTTATTTCTCTTAAACACTTCAGCATTAATTGACAGAAATAATCTAATTTAATGTCATGTTAAAACTCTTGGGAACTTATGAAGCACAAAATAATAATATATAATTCTTTTGGACAGAAATGGAGATTTTTTTTTTTTTGCATCTAACTTTCATTGTAGCCCTTGCTGTTCTTTCCCCACATTTTTATACAATGTTATCTTAATTTCATTAATGCTAAATTCTGTTACACTTAAGTTGAATTTTCACTCCTTCATTTACCAACCTGAATGAGATAAGGCCAATTAATTAACCTCCTTGAATATTAATTGGTTTAATTTTGAAATGTTGAAAAGATCACACATGTTCTCTAATATTGATGTGAGAATTCCATTATAAGATAAATAGCATAAAGAATTTACAGAGTTTAACATGTCATAAGTGCTCAGATGATAGTGATGGAGATGATAATGGGGATAATGATGGTGGTGATCATACTGTAGTGGTTCTAGAATGTCATCAAGTCATCATAACTACCAGCTTTTAAAAAAGAAAACAAATTTGTGTGTTTTTTATGAAGATAATAGACTTTAACTTCAAATAATCCTCATTTGTTTTATCATTAACTTAATAATTTCTTCTTCAAATAAAGTATGTGCGGCTAATTTTATGGTCTTGTTTTGTGGTTGCATGTCTTAGAGCATATGTAATATTTAGACATTGCTTCTCTTCTACCTTTTTTCATAATGCACCACTACAGAAACAATCAAAGGAATTAATCCAGTTATATATATATAACTGTATGGTTAAGTTAAAGCAGCATAAATGTAATAAGAATTCCTAATTAGATATATAATTAATTATGCATGTGTATTATTAATTATATATGTATAATCTGTTATGTGATTTTTAATGCATTTTATCCAATTTTTTTCCTAATTGAGGAGTTAGAGGCAATTAAACAATAAAAAAGTGATCATGCTCTGATAGTTTCACAGAACTATTTCAGAGTAAGGCAGTAAAAAACTCATGAAAAGCCAACTACCAAATTTTGTCTCTACAAACTTTGTAAGCTCCTTTAATTGATTTTTAAGAGTCTTAAAGGCGTATACCTACATAGTCAAAAGAATTTGGGTACTTTTTACAGTGACAAAAAATTCTTTAATATATAAGATATATACCTGCTGACACTAGAATGAAGCATATTATGTAGATTATGAAGCAATATAGATGGTTTGTCTATTATAAATAAGAGACAGATGCTCGTATCTGAGACATGGTGTATTAATTACCACCCTACTGTTGAGACACTATGACCAGCACATTTCTTTAAAAAAAAAAAAGCATCTAATTTGTGCCTTGCTTTCAGTTTCAGAGGTTTAGTTCATTCTTATCTTAGTGGGAAGTATGTTAGGAGGGAGACATGTTTCTGGAAAGAAGCTGAGATCCGCAAGCAGATATAAAAAGAAGGACTTAGGAGTGATTTGGCTCTTTAAAACTTCATAGCCCACTCCCAGTGACACACTTCCTCCAACAAGGCCACACCCACTTCAACAAGCCACACCTCCCCATCCTTCTAATCCACTAAATACCACCACTCCCTGGTGATTAAGAATTCAAATAATATGAGCCCAGGGGAAATTCTTATTGAAAGCACTCAAATGAAAAATATATTCCTTAACCCTGCTATTATATACTTCAGTAGCAAATGAAAACCCTTAAAAAAGTACGTCATATGATACATAATCTTCTCTAAAATTGTAATCTATTTCAAAGCATGTAAACAGCCTATGTTATACGGTGTCAAAGCTATTTTAATGTTTTTCTTTATTTTTCTTTCAAGCAACCTGCTTCTAACTGTTGTCAGGTTTTACATAATTTCCTCTGCCAGCAGTGTTTTATGCCCTTGTTCTCTATGGAAGACAAAAGTAGACGAAAACTACAGGCCCATCAATCAAAAACAACACAGTCAGCACCAAGTCCAATAATGAAAACCATGATTTCATAAATCATCTTCTACAGGTTAGGGTCATCTTTAAAGGGAAAAAAATCTTATCAGGTGCAGCTGAATATTCTCATGGTCTTTCTTCGGTCTTTAATGAAAACAATATAACAGCTGTCAGAATATAAATGTGTAACCTTTCTTAGCTTCAGAAAAAAATGCCTAGATTTTGCCCTGACGATGCCCTTGAAATACAATGAAGTCAGGATATTTTTTCTTACAAAGGCTCAACCATGCCTCTCTTTTAACAGTTAAGGCAAAGAAATAATACTTTTTCCCTTTTACTCTCTTTCAGATGCATGCTTAATTCACTCTAGTGGAGATTAAATTTAAAACTCAGACTCAAAACACTATTACCTGGAAGTAACTAACACTAAATGAAAACAGAGTTTTGACATAGCACTTTTGTTTTAGCTGAATCAACAGCTCTTCTGCTGTGTGACCCTGAGTGCCCATACATATATTAGGAAGTAAAATAAGTATCTTGGAATCACTGGGTGGACTCAGAGCAAATGGAGATTTATCTCTTTAAAAATAAGAGCTTCGTATTTTCCAGGTTGACTACATTAGTCTGAGAAGAATAAAGTTTGATTAAAGTGTGCCCAGTAGTACATATTCAACTTTTCCAAACAGATTTCACTAAGGCTTTGGTTGGGCATATCTAAGATCCTGATATAATCCAATAAAATCTGCTGTTTCTTAATTTGAATTAGATATGCATTTGGAACAGTGTCCTTGTTCCAAATATCAAGACTTAGTTTATATAATATAAAATTGATATAGGTATGGGAATGAGACATTGCATAAGGCTGTGATTAAGCATGGTGGTGTTCCTGAAGAGTAAAGGAAATGAACCGAACATGATGAATAGGGAGATGGAGTGGATTTAGTAAGAAGGATGACACGCAAAATGGGTTTCTGAGTTTACATTGCTCGTACCTCAGGCAGCATTTCATTTATTAAAATAATTAAATCATTACTTATAATTTTTTAATTTATTTTTTTTTATTATTATTACATATAATCTTAAAACCCAATGCCAAAAGAATCTCTCCTTTGGTTTTGCATCTGTGGAAAACATAAGGATGCCTTTGGTTTAGTCAAGCTTCCATTTTCTCATTTCATAAGCATTCTAGATACTTCTATTCAAAAGAGGTTGCTGTTTACAAGCATTTTGAATTCTTAACAATTTTCTGCCTGCTACATAATGTAAAGGCAATGAATGGCTACACAACATCGTTCACACATTCAACTATATGTGATTATCTGGTCCACTGGTCCACTGTAGTGTATTTCTGAAATGAGTTGAAGATAAACCCATAATAGTCTATTTCATACAGGCACATTTGTCTCAGTTTAAATTCAAGGCCCAAATATCTACTTATTTCCATTCTCCGTTGTGCATGGTGTTTTCATCATCATAAAACCATATTAGTTCCTTGATTACACCTGGAATTCTGCGAATGCAGTGAGAGCAATACCAATCTCATGCTTGGCTCTTCATTTGAAAATAATAGCACTGTTGCTGAATTCCAAAAGAAACTGTTGAGAGTTCTCTCTAGGTCCTATGTTCTACCTTATGAGGGTGAATAAAGACAAATCTGTATGTTACTTAGCAACTCATATGAACCTTCTTTTATATACACTAATGCAAATATGATATTTGAATAAGATGACAAAATTTATTTGTTATTTGAGCATATTTCATGTTAATACTTTTCAATCTGTTAGAGATTATATTTTTAATAGATGTACTTCAATAAATATACCTAATTAAGTTCCTTGCAGTGAAATGAATTTTAAGGAAATTTAATTTTAAAATAAAATTCCTACATGAATTAAAAATGATAATATATAGTTTAATAATAATATCATATTTTGGGGAATATGTATGTATGTGAAATAATGTTAAGCTAATATATATATATATATATATAATCCTTCTTTGGGAAAAACTCTGTGTAATGTCTTAGTTGCTTTTTCATATAAACTATAAATTTAGAAGCAAAGAATGTAAATGTTAAGATTTTTGAGTCCAGATAAGTAATGCTTATTTAATTTTTTTTTAACAAACTCAGAGTCCTTCAGAATTAACCAAGAACAAGAAGCATAAAGAAGTAAAATATAAAGTTGTAATGCTTCAGAAGAATATATATGTGTAAAAACATTTTACATACATATATAAGAAACATAACTTATTTTTATTATTTACATTATCCATACTAAAATTATTTGGAAATACTCTTTTAATGAAAATCACCTAAAAAAGAGTTGAAGTTTTTCTTACAAAATTCCATCAGGGTAAAAGATACTATTGAATATCCATTACATAGGAATATGTGTTACATAGCGTATCAAAGCAATTCACATAGGCTAAAACTGAAGAGTTCTCTGTGTCCTCTTTGTTTAAATAACAAAGTAACCCTACTTTAAAAACCTGAATAGTTTTCAAAGAATAAATCGAAATGACAGTAGGCTTACTATACTTTACATTTTATCTGCTCCTTGCCACTTTGCTAAAAGTTATGCATTCTGACCACCCTCTCTATGTATGAGTCACTTATTTTACCAATTAAAGACAGGGTACAGTTTATCTTTCCATCAAATTATTCAATATTGGTATCTCAAGAAAACTTGTCATATTAAAAACATGATACATCCACAATGTTTAGGATTTGAGTTGAGTGTCTTTTGAATTCCAGAGCCTGATGAGCCAGTCTGGACCTAATCTAGGCACTACATTTTCATTTATCATTACTTTTTTTCTGCTTTTGTAGTTGCCACGGAAATATAATGAGTCAAGAAAGGGACAGAAAATGAACCATATACATCTTTAGAACAAAGATGGTCAAGCTGTTTATTTATTGATGATTATGGTATAAATTATAACAACTTGATACTTTTATCAGTTTTTAACTTAAAAATGCCCATTTTGCAACTACATAGGGTTGAAGAGTAATACTCATTTTTAAAATTATATTTTGAGTTCAAAATCAATGTCCTTTCCACTGCTCAAGAAATGTATATAATATTTAATACTCAGGTCTGAAATCACTGTAAATCAAATAAACTCATTACAATATTACACACTTCCTGTCTACTTCACCCTTTACCTAGTGAGGTCACCAAAGTGCCACACATCCTAGCTCTATCCTTATGTCACAAAAGATAGCTTAAAGACCTTCAAGATTACTAGTAATTTAGCTTACTAATGACGTAGCTGCTCTTAAACATATCTGTGACAAAAATAAATCAGTTAAACTTGCTAACACACAAGTTTGTTAGTTTCTGTGAAATTCTTCCTAGAATTCAACATTGAAGAAAGTATGTGCATCTGAGATTCAGTTGAGTTCTCCTTGTTTAATAAAGGAGACATACCAATGCAATGACCTTCACTTTCAACTTTTCCCAATGAACCCATGGATCATTTTAAAAACATTTTAGCAGCTAATCTTGATTTTTTCTTTACATAATGCATACTGTACTTTCAACAAACATTTTTCTTCTTCTTAGTGATTTTTTATAACTGTAGATTTTTTAAAAATATAAAATTAAATGTTTTTGGAATACACATTACAGAAAAATAATTAATGAACTCACACATGAGCAAACAAATAAATTACATATTCCAGTACTCTTCTCAATAGGATGAACAGTATATTCCACCTAACCCTATTTTCTTAAATTATCAAAGCAAGACCCCAAAACAATGACTTTTTAAGTACCAAGAACAAATTTAGAAACTGCTCACTCTTCACCATGTATTGTAAATAAACGTCTGAATTTAAATTGAATTTACATAATGCCATAAATACATTTTCCACTTTTCTTCTGATTCTGTGTTCGTAGATATGGATTCACAAATATTTCACAACTGTCATGAACTTGGTATGTAGCCCAGACTCTCTTCAAACTTGTGATCCTTTGATGTAACTTTGTTAAGATTACTAATATGTGCCACTCTTTCCAGCAGCAATGTACATTTTTATGTGCAGACATTAGCAAATATTAAATGAATACAATATAAAGTATTCACATGTCATATCAGGATTATACCCTCAACTAGTAGTTACATTGTCACCTCAAACTTTACCTATTGTCTTTATGAAACATGGATTTAGGGAAAAGATTAATTCATTTTGAATGCATATGTGAAACATTAGGAAAAAATTTCTTAATTATAATTCTTTGGACTTTTAAAATGTTGTTTAAAAGGTCAAGAATAGAAATCTATTGGTAGGCAAATATATTATGACATTTGGAACTTTTAAGACAGAAATACATGTCTATTAAAAACAGGGCACAGAGCTTTATGAAATATTGTAATCCTAAGAATGGTGCAAAGACAATTAAGGAAACACAGTTGCTAGGGAAAACTGAATCAATAGTGGAACCCAGCTGTATGATCCAGATATAAACTACTCCCAGAGTCAAAAGAAAACAGTTTAGGGATACAAACTATGCCTGATGCTGGGCCCAGGCACAGGGTGTGCATCATATACTTTATAATGTTGTTGGTATATATAAATTGTTCCAACACACATTGTTTACCTCTCTTCTCAGTGCTTTGGTGTGCTATTATGAATAATAATAGGTATGCTTATGTTTTTTTCTTGGCCATGTGGAAGGATTAAAGCAGTTAATGAACATCTCATCCTGCAAGCATAAAGCCCTAATACTACCTACACTGCAGTATCTAGGATTACACCCAAGCAATGCTTTGAGCTATCTTTACAAAGGTGTTTTCACCATTAATTGGCTGTTATAAATGGCCTGTGAGAATGGATAAAGGTCTGGTAAAAATCAAGCTGACCATCAAGAGAGAAGTAGTCAGAAAATGTCTCTCAATAATTGCAGCTCATAGCCTAATTAGAAGTGTGTCCTTGGGTGAACCACTTTAGAGCTCTGATTCCCAATTTCCATATCTGAAAAATGAATGAATCAATTCAGAGAATACCTAAGGTCTTGTAGATCCTACAGTTTTATAAGTTTGAGTCCTCCTAATGTGTGAATATCATATATCCTGACCTTTGCAAGTCACCAGAAGTGAGAGACAAAGCACAAACCAGTTCATTTCTCTGTTATAAACCGAATATGCCTAAGGAGCCTTACAATCCAAATTTCTGTGAGCTAATAATAATGCCAATGAAATAATCTTTAAGTATTGTTTTCTGGTTATGCATGCTAACACAGTTTTAGGTCATTGAAATTACTATGCTAAGCCATGATATCAGACTCTATCAGCTCTGAGCTCTTCTCTTTAATTGAATCAGTGTTTGGCAGCTGTATCACAACAATCTACACTTCCAAATTTCACTGACACGATGTTATATTTAAAAAAAAAGCTCTTTTTAACTGTATGTAGTTTTCTTTTATTTGTATGAGCATTTTGCCTGCATATATGTTTATATATTTCAAGTTTGCCTGGTACCCACTCAGGGTACAAGATGGCGTTAGACACTCTGAAACTGAATTTATAGGTCGGTGAGCCACCATGTCTGTGATAGGAACTGAATGTTGAGTCTCTGAAAGAACAGCCAGTCCTCTTAAACACTGAGCCACTTCTCCAACTCCAAATAAAACATTCTGGAGGGATCTGAATATCTCTTATTCAATCCTTTGATGCGAAAATAGCCATAAAAGCAGGTTTAGGATGAAAAAGAAAAAAGAAAGGAAAGAAAACGCAAGAGAGCTGTGTGTGTAGCCCAAGGGTCATGAGCACACTAAGAGTGCTTGAAGGATCTTACTGTCTGAAATCTTATCCGTGTTCTTTTGTCCTCTAGATAATATTATTTAATTTTAGCACATCTTACTTTAACTTCATACACCAATACTAAACATATAGTAAAAATGGCATTAACAACAGGCTTACATAAATTTGCTTTCAGTGTGCATGCGGTCACCTTTTCACACTGGCGTTCATTGTATCCCTTATAACTACCCTGAGTATCTGAGGGATTTTCTTGTGTTAATAGATTTAAACACTGATCTAAACTTGAATAAAACGAATGATTTCATAGTATTTGGGAAACTTTATTGTTTAGGTATTTCAGGCACTGTTATCACTGTATTTTCTACAGTGATCCACACTTAAACTTGTATTTTTGAAGCCATCTGAAACCTGTGATGCTAAGTGAATTCATTGGAAATAGATACAAGTATTGCAATGTTATATAATTGATCTTTGGATACATATTTGTTTAGCTGATCTTTTTAAACAGAAGACTCTTCAAGTCTTGTGTACATGTAGAAGGTATTCATAACCCTGAACTTTATTTACTGTCTAGGTAGGGTTAATAAAGTCTACAGCAAAAGCATTGTGAACCATAAGGGAATATTTCCTTCACCGTAATTGAACTATGATGGCTTGTACTTAGGTGCCCTATGTCTTTATTCATAACCAATTTTAACAGGGCATGTTTCCATGACACCAGGAAACCCTGTCTTCCAGGGAAGAATAGAATGAAATGTTTCATGATTGATGACACTATCTAAATACTGGCACAAGCTGGCAAGCTCTTGTGAAGGAGGCGTGTTTGACAGCATTCTGCCCAACACAACAGCTCATTAAGCAATATTTCCCCATTAATGTTTAGTATTAAACAGTGAATGAAAGACTAAATATCATACGGAAAAACAAATTGAAAACAGCACAGTAGGGTTTAGGGTAAGCAGCCAGCAGTCTCCCCTTCATTTGGAAGACAGCTTGCATACCTATTCCAAAGATTAATGAGCAATCAGTTCTAAATTAAACCAAGACCTGCATTTAAGTCTTTTTTCCCCTCTGTTGAAAGCACCGCTCTGGTTACGCTAACTGAGATAAAATACACTATTAGCCTTTCCATGTGTTGTGCAATGTGGTTAGAAACATGAAACATTGTTTCTGAAACATTTCCTTCACATTCTTTTTATCATTTATTTTCTTGCACAATTTGAAAGGAAATGGGCCATGCTGAGGTCGGCAGTTTCTGCCACATGATTCAGAATCATGCTCTCTGTCTGTCATTCAACAAACCAGTCGCTTCTTTGAAGATGGGATAAGAAAACTGCTTTTATGAACATCACAGATTCCAGCAGAGGTGGCTAAAGCAGAATTTCAATCTTATAAAAATCTGTCAAAAGACGCACCTTTCTGGGAGGGCGTGGATACTGTGACAGTGAGTGAGAACGTGTTTGAGACCGTGAGTGTGCGGAGTCTTCAGGACCCTGACAGCACAAGTCTGCACCACATTGAGGAACACCTCACATTCAGGCAGATGTGCCTTTACACGCCACACGATCCAGTCCTCACAATGTGACATTGTTCCTAGGTGGAGTTAGCTGTCGGTGGGACCTGGCTTAAGAAAAAGTAAGAGAGAAGTCTTTGACTGTTCCAAGCATGAGATTCTAATTCTGTGGGGGCAATGCATGTGTTCCTCAGCAGCATTTTCTCATCTCACTATGAACCTCTGGATGACAGAGTGTGGATAAATTTAAACAGCTAGCTGTGTAACAGAAAAACAGATAATGTGATTAACAAAACTAGCACATTGTTGAGGTATCTTTAGTGTGCAATTTTGATGTTACTATATCTGTGTAAAGTCCTGTATATACGGGTACATTTTCTCATGTTATTTGGCAAGTATAGCTAATTTTTTCTAGAATTAATTCCATAATTTTCATTAAACATTGAAATAAAATTATACTATTATAAACTTTTTTATTATATATCATGTTTCTATTTATTAATCACAAGTCAACAATTAATAATGACATTTTAAACAAATCTGAACCAAAATTTGCAAACTGAAAAGAAGCTTGTACCAAAAAGTACAAGCAAAGCCTATAATTTTTTTCCAGAAAACACCTCAAATCTTAAGTGATATAGGCTACATAGTTCTATAGCCATGAGAAATGATAGGAACAGAAGATAGGTAAAATTTAAAATTAAATGTTGCCTAATGTTTTTTATTAAGGAGGTACATTAACTACAAAATTGACCAAGGAAAGCTATTTCAATTGCTTATGAAAAATTTTACGTAACTGTAAGATATTTCTAAAAGATTGACTAGTCTCCCAGTAAGAATCCTCCATCCTCCACATGTAAATTTACTGGACATAGGAAATAATCTCATTTGACTGGGAATTCGTTGCATATGTAATTAAATTAAGAATCTTGAGATGAAGTCCTTGTGCTTTATATGAATAAATGCAAATCCAATGACAAATTTAGTTCTAAAGAATGCATACCATAAGCCGGGCTGTGGTGGCGCACGCCTTTAATCCCAGCACTTGGGAGGCAGAGGCAGGCGGATCTCTGTGAGTTCGAGACCAGCCTGGTCTACAGAGCTAGTTCCAGGACAGGCTCCAAAACCACAGAGAAACCCTGTCTCAAAAATCAAAAAAAAAAAAAAAAAAAAAAAAAAAAAAAAAATGCATACCATAGACACAATAGACACATAGAAAGCAAAACGGCCTTGCACACAGAGATAAGCACTGGAGAAGTCAGGAAAGTTAAACACACCGCTTAGATCCTAAATGGAATGAGGTGCATAACTGATCTTCCTGGAACACTAGGAATGATGTAGTGTTACGACCTAGTGATCCTTTGCTCTCCAATGAGACACGCTGTGCTGTAGCGTCCAGAATTTATGTTCTTACTTATCCAAAATCATTTTCCCTAAATCTTGAGCATTGTTTTTAGACCTTAAGCCTCAATCTGATGAGTGCTGTTACTTGTGCTTTACAAAATCCTAAGTGGCTTCTGTGTTATCTTAGGGCCAGACCAATCGTGACACGCATAAGCCTTATGTTTACCTCAGTCAAGATTCTTAGACCCTAAATATTGGGCATATCTCTGACTCAACAGCTCCTATTCTTGTGAAAGATCCAGATTTATTTTGTAAGGAATATTTCTTAAATAGTTTTGCATGTGGGACTGATTTAGTTGTTTTCCTAATGTTTTTTTTTTTTTTTTTCAAAAATTGCTCTGTCTTTAAACGTGGCTTAAATGATCTGGGCCACACCTTAGAAGCCTTGATCCAGCACTGTTACAATAAAATTGGGCTGAGCTGAGTTTCTTGTCTCTTCGTGGATCGTATTTTCCCTGCCTGCTGTAAGTAAAGCCTGCTCAGCAGGAATTGAAACATTGCAAGCATCTTGTTCCCAATTTCTTGTCCCCGGGAGTACGGTAGAAAGCCATAGAGTGCAAACTAGAAATCCTTCAGAAAATGAGGATGAGAGTAAGTACCAGATCAGCCTTGAAATAGTAATTTATTATTATTGTTGTTGCTGCTGCTTATGTTTTATCTCATGAACAACCTCGTGGCTATTCTTATTTGGTTACTGAAAAACAGCATAGCTTAGAGTGGTCATAGATCCTGGTCTTCCCAGCAGAGTCCTGAAAGAGTAGGCATTGTGATCAGAGAGTCTGCCTTCAAATTGTCAATCAAAGTGAGGTATGGTGGACTCTAAGCAATTTTTTTTTGAAAAAGTATCCTTATAATTTACCTCCTTCTTTCATTTCCCTTTTCAGTGGTATCACCTTTTTGTGAAAAGGCTCCATCATTATTCCCCTTCTCCATCTTCATCATCAGCATTCGAAGAATTTACAATCATATGACACTTATATTCTGTGATCATACTGTATAAACCATACTCATTTTGTAGTCAGTGTAATCCTGCAAAATAGGCACCATTGTTCCCATTTGATACAGATGAGCAACGGAGAAGCTGGTCGAAAGAGAGGAACATGAGCTGAGAGAAATGAACTGACGACAGAGTTGCAAAAACCTACAGTGACTCATTTAATGCACCAGCATTATGGCATCCTTCAAAGGGAATGGTTGTTTTCCTAAACTCATGTGCAGATGATCTTATCATATGCCTATGAACTATATAATAAGCAGAGTGATTCAGCAGAAAATTTTACTTAATGGCTGCTGGATATTGATGACGGACAAAGGCCAATTGAATGATGAGAAAAGAATAGGAAGAAGTGTCTCTAAAGTATAATACTTTTTCCCTTCTCATGTTTGATATAGTGAGAGATCTGTAGTATGAATCTCAAACTCAATTTCTTTGGAGGAACATGCACAAAGAAAAATAATTTTAATTATTTCAATTAAATATTTTATTTATGTATATGTACATGTACTTGTTTTAAATGAGTAAATCATATGAATAGATGTCTACTTTCCAAAGCAGAACTACAAACAAAAAGCAAATATGTGAAATTGCTTGATATCATTAGCCCTTGGAAAAATACAAATCAAAACTATAATTAGTTATTATCTAACTCAAGCTGGAGTTACAAACATCAAGAGAGTTTAAATAAATAGCAATAACTAGGATGGAGTGGAATAAAAGGAATTCACACAGTATAGTTCAAAATAGTCTGGATTTTTAGGGTTGGTATGGAGTGACCCTCTAAATTATCTACATATTTTGGAAGAAATAGTCAGGATGAATGCCATCAGCAGAAGAAAGAGATTAAGAATTTTTATATGTGTGATCACATTATGCATAGTGTTTAAGATTTAAAGTAAACCAATATGTCTGTGAAAGTCATGGGTAGATATATTATAATGTTTTTGTGTCTATGTGTGTGTTCCATACAAACTATAGAACATTACCATCCCTTCAAAAATAAAATAAAATCTTGTCTTTCAAAGCCGAGATGAACTGAGAGGATATTGTATGTATGATTTCCTCTCTGGAAACTTAAAGCAATTAAAGCTAATTTAAAATAGTGATTACTAGAGTTTTGGAACAGATTAGAAAATGATTGTCGCTAAAGGGACCTCAGGTTTGATCATGTGTCCTGTATATATGTGTAGAAATACCACACTGGAAGCCGTTAATGTGTAATGCCATTAATACTTGTTCAGGATAAGTAAAATGAGCTCCAAAATTTAAAAGGTATTTGGAAAAAGAAAAAAGAAAATGGGAGAAATGTCAAGACCTATTTCAATCTTAGCTAACAGAGAATTTTAATAGTGATATAATCTGTAAAACGGTATAAGAAAATAAGAAATTGCAGAGCTATTTAAGTTGAACCCAAAGAGAGAAAAAAAATTAACAGTGGTGAGTACAACACTTCCAGAGTTAACTGGGTCCTCCTGCCATAAACGCAAAATCCCAAAGGGATTAAATGGAATAATAGTAAATTAAAGGAGAGCTAATATGTTCTATACTGATATATGTTAGGTAACAAAATCTAGAGACTAAAACTTTATTATATACATATCTATATAAATTTTAATTAAATATAGGCTGACAACTCTAATTTCTTGAATATGCTGTCCTTTTCTCTTGTTCCATTTCACTTTTCATCATTAGAATCAATTTCTCTCTCAGTTTTCAATGCTCCTTTTTTTTTCTTGCCGTACTCACCGCCATATCCATTTCTTTAAATCTTGTTCCTGTTTACTGTTCGGTTTTGTGTATGTGTGTGTTGTTTTGCTTTGTTTTCAAACAAAGCAAATGAAAATAGAGGAGAGCAGACACTTTTTTTTCAGCCCAATCACTTATTCCTTACCAAGCCAGATTCCCTTAAAACATCCAATGATTCTGTTGACCTCTCTTTGAAGATTCAAGCTGTTACAATTTGGCTTCTGCAGACAACACACAATTCTTCAAACTTCAAGACATTTTGTCTTTACTCTCCAAAGACACTTCAAAACCAGCATGCCAAGAATAGAGATTGCTGCCTTTTCTACCGCTCTCCAGTGTTCAACTTGTGGTCTTAGCTAAAACTGAGTTATTCTTGAGTTAACCCTCATCAGTAACCTACACAGGTATTTTTTAAACACCAGCTCCAAACAGCACCTAAATCTTTCAGTCCACATACCTCTCAACTGTAGGGTTTTTCTCCTTACAGTGCTTTCTCTACTGGTTAATTGGGCATTGTTCTGACATCTCCTCTAGAAAAGGTTGAAAATCAGTCCAAAAATCACAATCCCAGAGAACTTAGACAACAATGAGGACCCTAAGAGAGACATACATAGATCTAATCTACATGGGAGTAGAAAAAGACAAGATCTCCTGAGTAAATTGGGAGCATGGGGATGTTGGGGGAAGGTTGAAGGAGAGGGGAGAAGCAGGGAGGGGAGCACGGAAAAATGTAGAGCCCAATAAAAAGAAAAAAAAAAAGAAAAAAACGAAAGAAAAAAAAGAAAAGGTTGTCACCACATCATTCCTTGTTGTTTCGTCAGGGTTGAGGAGTCAGTTTTGGCATGACTGTTGTTAAAAATCTTAAGATACATGAAGTCAGTTCTCTACTTCTATCAAAAAGAAGGAAGAGTCTTCAGTAATTGGAGTCTCTCTACTGTAAGCCCCTTAGAGAAAGGGTAATGTTATTTATTTTCATTATGAACTGTTCAAGCACAAAGGAAGAACGCCTGTGGCTTGATTTAAACATGTGTAAAGGGTCTGTGAATGTGTGTTGCTATTAAAAGACGGAAGTAGAGCAGTGTGCCTGCACACACATACACACACACACACACACACAGACAAAACCAAAAAATATTAATGATTTTACCAGAATGAAGATTCTTCAGGAGTAGAAAGCTCAAGGTTCAGAAATGCTTTAAATTGAAATACCTAAAGCATATTTGAATTATGTGCATTAGTTTACCTGTAAGAGGTTAAAATCTCTCTCCTTTGTTCTCTCTCTCACATACACACACAGTAAAAATGCTTTCTAATTCACGACAATATAGTCTTTCATTCCTTGGATACTTAGCGATCTAACTTAGTATGAAATTTTATTCACAAGAAATATAATTATTTGTGTTCTAGATTTAAAAGGGAGAGAGATCTATTTTAATTTTTTAAAAAAACTTTGTATTTTATTTTATTATTATTATTTTGGTTTTTCGAGACAGGGTTTCTCTGTGGTTTTGGAGCCTGTCCTGGAACTAGCTCTTGTAGACTAGGCTGGTCTCGAACTCACAGAGATCCTCCTGCCTCTGCCTCCCGAGTGCTGGGATTAAAGGCGTTCGCCACCACCGCCCGGATCAAAACTTTGTATTTTAAATGACTTTTAAAACATAAGTTTTCATTATTGTATTTGTCACAGGCAATGAGGCCTGGGATGTTCATAGGGCATCGATGTATTCATACAGTTGCCTCTGTGACAGAAAGGGCAGGGAATGTAAGCAGACAGGGCACGAAGTGGTTCGAGATTTGAGTACGACTTTCTTTGGCATATATGAAATCCTAGACATGCTTTCAGATCGAACACGAAAGGTAGCTAGTGTTAGCTTTCAGAAGGCCGTTGGTTTACAGGACACCTCTCATAGAACACAGCTAAGTATGTCAAATGTGTGCCTTTGCCATCATTTACTTCTCCAGTGTATAAGCATACAAAGTTTACTCTATGTAAATACTAGGATAAAATATGCATAGCACTATTTTATTTTAAAATATTAAAGAATAGTGAAAAAGAAATGGAGAAAAGCTCTACTAGCAAATATTTTATTTCTGTATCCTTTTTATTTAAATTAAAAAAGCAACACTCTCATTTTATCTTTGAATTCAACATTTTGTGGTGTGACATAAATTGTTCATCCTACTCTGAACTTTAAGCATCTGTCTTCTTCTTCCCTGCATTTATTTACTCCATCCATCTTCTTTTAAATTCATCAGGTATGCTAAGGAAACCCTATTGGGACATAGTTCTAGTGCCTAGAATAAAAGTTGTGAGTCTACCTGGTCTTTGAATTTTAAGATTAAATAATTTCCTTGGTGATATTCATAATTTCAACAGTTTATGAGGATTACTTTGACTCTACTATTTTTAATAATATTTAGAAATGGTGACCTAAACTTATAACAATCCAAAGTGAATCAATAAATTCAGACAGAAACTAGCAAACAGGAAATAAAATTGTAAGAGAAAAAAGAGGCAATAGCAGAGGCAGAAAGAAAATAAGGTAGCTTGAAGAGAAAAAGATTTTTTATGTATTTATAAAATTGTCAAACAGCAACATTTATTAATGCAAAATGAAGGATTTTGAATGTTCTTATCACAATGAGAAAATTCTTTGAAATAAATGAGTAACCTAAATACCCTGAGTTGATAAACAGATAATGTAAAAAAAAGTAAGAAACATTCCATTGTCTTTCACAATGATGTTCATCCTTTATGTGTTAAAGAAAATAAGTTTTTTTTTTAATGTAAAACATGAGGCTATTTATTAAAGAAAAATGATTGGGAAGAATACTTTATTTCTATATGTACAGATAATGTTTTTCTGAATACATATTAAATAAATAAAATTCAAATGCACAGTGTTTGATTATTAAATATGAGATGATTCCTAAACAGGGGAGAAACAATATGTTATTAAAGAAGAGAATTGAGTTGCGTGGATAACATTGAAGATAACGGTCTAAGAAATGGCAATGGGGACAGTAATACCTTTTGTTTTCAACATCTCTCAGCATTAGAAATGCAAAAACAAAACGGCCGGTGAAGTGAAACTGTAGTCCCTGTGAGCTAGAGAAATAATTTCTGAAAGACCTACTTCTGTGCTGTGCTATTGGGCAATGAAAACTCTCAGCAGGTCCCTTCACAGGGGAGTCTTCCATTACTGACTTGGCATTCCTTCTCAGCAACTAAGGTCACTCAATTATCCTCTTCTCAGTTGCCAGATGCACAGAAAGAAACTACTCTTTGAGGAAGCTCCCAATGGTAATGCAACTGTACAAACTGAGTCAAAGAGCTGGCATCTTGCTAGCGTGCTTTCTCTCCCAGGCATCTGCAGGCTAATTTTCAACTATGCAATCAATGACAAGACTGCACGCAAAATATGAATACTTGGTAAAAATCAGTTACTTTACATCTGAGCAACCTACCTATGAACAAAGAAAATCCACCAAGGAAACTGTTACTTTATCAACACAACCGTTGACAGGATTCTGCTAAAGGGTAAAGTCGGGATATGACGACAGAGGTCTCATTTTGAATATTCTTCTGATACCCAGTTTATAAAAATACAAAACACCTTACTGGCAACTAAAAACTTATTTTTTTTTCTTGAACTGTTCGTTCTACTTTACCCAAGCCTGTAAGGCAAATTAAAAAAAAAAAATGGCCTCTAATTACTGTTATTTTTCATAGTGTCAACTTCCTTTAGAAACCCTCTGTTCTAGTTTGAGTGGCGCCCTTCCTACTCCTCTCTAGTGGTCTTAAGGGGATTGATTGCTTCCACAGTTAAACAGAAGATCGCCTTTAATCTCCTCTAACTGCTGTTGACCTATCTCTGCCATTTCTTCCTAAGCATATAATAAATCAAGTGCATTTTACATGAAAAATGAAGTAATTACTCAGTGAATCTGATGGCTAATTGCATACAAAGTCCTCTGGGAAATATAGGACAAATCAGTGTCAAATTTCAAAAGAGGGGAGAAGGTTGAATTTAATAACACTTCGGCAGGGACAGGTTGCAAAGGACGTGAATGTCCTCTTCCTTCAGTCGCAAACTGATTTCCCAGTGAAGGGAATTGGAAAATTCCAGCCATATACCTTATCGTTCTGTTAATAACAGTGTTGACAGGCAGGAAAATAGAACCCACTGCACGAAAGTTAACTGTTTTGGAGGAAATGTGGTACTGCATTTTTATCAGCATACTTATGAAGAATTGGAAAAAAACAAGTTGTCTTGGTATCACTAAACTGATATTTGTGTCTAAAGCTATTGATACCATTTCTTCATATGCAAAACAACTATCTGTAGACTGCTGAATAAGTTCATATTGAACTGAATAGCATGTTCCATATATCTCATTATTTGAAGATGTTAATATAAGATTTTTTTTCTAGTCATAAAACTGCCTGTTAGATCAAACAGTTTCAGCCTTTTCTTTCCTTCCTTCTCTATTATAGAGATGGTGGAATGTAAACTTGACAAAGCAAAAGCCCAAACAAATGGTACCCACAATAAACAGCACAGTTACAGGAGAAGACATGAAGGTATAAGGTTCCTTACCAGATCAATACAACACAAACACAAGAGAGTACTGAACACTAGAATGAAGTTTTAACACTGCTTTCTGAAGAAAAAAAAATGGATTAATTTGCTACCATTGTTTTTTTTGTGCTTCATTTCTTGGATTTTAGTGATACAACACTTTGATGATAAATAGCAGTATTAATAACTTACTATACAGTACATGAGAAACAGAAAACATTTTGCCTCTTCCTTCATTTTAACTGTTATAGTAATGTAAAATGAGCTACTCTTTGTAGATGTATCAATCAAGAACTTCCTAGTATATATTTTCAGAAGAGCAGAAGATTTTCATTTTTAAAGTGTCCCTTACTTCATTTTCTTTTATCCTGTGTTTTGACAGTCTATTTGTTTGACATAGAATTATTAATATTGTCAGAACAGAAGAAGACATATGTTTGTGGTGTGGATTTCCATTGGTCAGCTTTTTAAGATCTCTTAGTTGCAAATAGTTTATCTTCCCAACACTTCAAATTAGAGGAAAATTCATAAGCTTACTGAGTAATGCCATTTTTCCTTAAGGTCATTCTTTGTGTATAACACATAACTATATGTCCATATATGATATATATTATGAAATTATAACTGTGTTTGAAGAAATTACTTCCATAGTAGTAGATTTAGATTCTATTTTTAAGCTTTGTGTAATGCACATGCTTGTGGGTATGTGTCTGTGATGTGTGTGATCATCTATCTGTGTGTATTCTTTTTCTAATGGAAATAATATATTCAGTTAAAAATAAGAGGGCTGGAGAGATGACTGAGTTTCTAAGAGCACAGAATACTCTTGTGTATGTTCCAAGTTCAGTTCCCAGAATTACATCAGGAGTATGATGAGGATTCTCTGGTCTCCATGAGCATCAACACTCATAAGCGCATATCCATATATGTTCACACATACACAGACAAAGAAATTTGAATTAAATATAAAATAAGTAAGTAGTAGAAAAGAATCTCTCTTGTCTTTTGATCTTATAAAAATAATAGCTATTTAGGAAAGCTTTCATGTATATTACAGTTGTCTATTCTATACTTTTGCTGATCCATTAACACAGAAATGTGTCACTGATGTCAACCACACAGCTTTTGATATCTTTTCACTTGTATAAGTAAACTCAGAGAAATAAGGTGTGCTATACACTAAATGCAATGTAATGCATACATTACAAACACATGATATTGCTTTGTGGAGAATAATGACACCTAAAATATGTTACTGAGCTCTTCTTAAAGCATTTTCAGATTTTTATGTGAAATTCGCTGATTTTTATACTGACTTTCATGGCAAGTCAATGGTGTTATATATTAGAAAATAGTCTAACTTTGTCTTGCTGTTTGTTTGAAATACTCTTCTGTTTTTACTTACATTCGTATTGTCTTCCTCTACTACACTGCTTTAAACAAAAGGATTCTTTCAACAAAAGGATTTTAAAATAATACCTCAAGTTTAAAAGTTCTTTAACAAATGTGGCTGGAAATAAGTAAAGCCTGCTTTATTTTCTTTTCTCCTGTCTTTGATCTTTTTTTTTTTTTTTTTGTCCTATGCTCTTTTGAACAGTAGTTCTGTCTGACTGAGGCTGTGATAAAACCATTGGTTTACAAAGAAAAGACAAATGGGAACCTTCGGATAATAAGTAGCTCGGCTTTTTAATCTCTTGTCACGCCAAGCAGATACATCACTTTATTGCTATCAAGTACAAGAAAACAACAGTTTTTATCCCTACTTAATCTCAGTGGATTGCCACGGTATGCTCATTAAAGGTTATATATGGAAAGCTGATTAGAATCATTGTTCTCAATCTGGCATTGGAGAAAACTATTACCTACATCAAGGCATAATATGAAGATATGAGGCCATAACATTAGGAAAGCATCAGAAGGCAATCTTCTCCTAGTGGTCCACGTGACAGCCATTCACTTGAGATTCTTTACTGTTAAAACTGTAGAAGCTATTATAGAAACTAAAGAATGAAAAAGAGCACATTCATCTTGATAAGTCTTCTAAAACACACCAGAGATGCTTTACATTCTCTTCAAGTTTTAGTAGTGCTCCAGTCTCTAAGTATATGAGTGTCAGAAACATCCAAACCTGACTAAAGATTTTAAATCAACTAGATATCTATTCAATTGTTGCTTTTATTTATTCATGGTCTCTGTGTGGTTCTTGCAGCAAGGTAAATGTCTGGTCATCAGGTCACTTGAGAAGGCAGGTGATGTCTGTTCATCATATGAATTCTGGGGATTGAATTTAGGTCATCAAGCTTGGCGGCAAGCATTATCTGCTGAGCCATTTTATATGAACCCAACTTAACTCATTTTAAATGTCATATACTTGTCATTCCGTTTTCTGCCTCTTCTCCCCTAAGACGTATTATGCATATTTATATTGTATGCTGAAAAATCCTTAACCCAAATCTACTTTCTCAGTTGGGGGGCTGATTGGATGACTCAGTAGTTAGGAATACTAGCTGCCTTTGTAGTGGACCTAGGTTTTATTCCTAGTACCCGCATGTTGAAGCAAGATTAAGAAAACCTCAGAGAGAAATTGGGTTTGACCTGAGATCCAAAGCACAGCAGCCAGCCACTGGCTCTCACCTCAGGCTCAGTCTGAATATGGAGAACCTGCCTCCAGGAATCTAAGGCAAACTACTGGGGCTACTGGGATTAATGGGTTGTATTCCAACTACCTTGTCTGTAAGGCTGACCAGTGGGACTGTTTTACTCTCAGATCTTCAGTCAAGATTTATTTATTAAAATACAAATGAAATGTCACTACACATGGTGGCTCACAGCTGACTGTGACCAAGGTTTCTGTACATCTGAAGCCATTTTCTGGTCTCCACCAGTAACAGGTATGCCCTGTGAAAAACATATATGTAAACAAGACTCTCACATACAAAACGAAAATTATTATAACATGAAAATTTTAAGATTATTTGGTCACTATATTACTTGTCCAAGAAACAATTTAAAATATTCTTAAGAGGATCACTGAAGTTTAATAAGTAATTTTCAGTGATCAGTACAGTGGGGAAAAGAAGCAGTTATGATTAAAATTTCTTGACACTGATGGAAAATGGTAAGTTTGAAAATACATTAAATATTTGTCTGAGCCTGCGAGACAGGTTGGTGCAATAATGGCAGAAACATTGTAGGTTTTAACAAAGCACTTTGAGATGAAGAATCCCTTTGTGAGATGAAACCCATGCCAGCTGTGGCTAGGGTGGGCCAATCTGCGCCTAGATGAGCCGTGGCTTTAGAGCAAAACTGAATACTATTGTTCTACTAGTGAAACAGAACAGTCACTCAGATGACATTCTGCTGTACTCATAAATCAGCAATCAGAGTATTGTCTTCTTGCATTACGACGTAGCTAACACAGAGTCCTACAAGTAAGCCATATGTACAATGAGAGACCTTGCAGCAAACAGTCGGTCACAAATGGAATTCAAGAGCTGGGGGAAAAGCGAAAGTGGAAAGACAATAAGATGGATAACTTGAAAGAAACAATGTCTTTTGAACATATCAGAACTAATGCACATATGAACTCAAAAAATACCGTGACAAAAAGCACAGGGCCTACACAGGCTGAAAACAAATAAGGTCCCAGTACTGAAATAGGAAGGTAGAAACAGGCTTCCACCTCTAACTTGCAATAGATATCGACTTAAAAATAAATATTATTTTTCTCCAATGGAGTATTTGGCTATATTAACCACACTTCAGCAAGGACCCGTGTCTAGGGCTAGTTAACCAACACAAATTAATTGCAATGATGCTTTTTTAGAACATTTGTCTCATTTTACCTTTCTGACAATTTTTGTTATATAGTCTGTTGCTTAAATATATTTATGACTTTTTATTTGTTTGTTTTTCCTTTAAAGAGAGAGGAAAGGTTAGGGGCTGGGTGTGTGTTAGGTGTGGAGGATTTGGGAAGGAATGGATGAGGGGAAAATTATGATCAGAATATATCACATGGAAATTTGTCTACTATTAATAACTGTTCTTTGCTTTTACTTTTCTTTTAATACTATCCCTTAACCTTAATAGAGTCTGGTTTTTTCTTGTTAGAGCATTATATTATTTTAAAATAAGTGAAGACATTAGAATCTATCCCAAGTTTAAAAATGGTTTACAGAAAGATTGGATATAGCAGAGATATGCATGGCTAAAGTTATCCACACAGTTAACAGCTTGCTTTGCCTTTTGGTCTTTGCAATGCATTGTTATGAGGCTGAGGGCACTACATGTGTGCGTGTATTCAGTAGACTTCTGGTATTTCAGAATGGCATTTTTGTACTGGAGAGAGTCCTGTCACAGGAGCCTATAGCTAGGACCTTACCTTGAAGAAATTTATAAAGGGCACCAGCTGTTTCTGGATAATTTAGAGTATGGTCCAGACTGTTAATCTGTTCCTTTGCGCACTCTTTCTGTAATATTTATTTTTGCAATTAAATTACTATACCCTTTTCCACACAATTTGATTTAAACTTTAAAATGTTGGGCAAGCAGGGTGCAAAAGGCAGGGTGGAGGCATGATGGAGGGGGAGAGTAACAAAAGAGATGTCTTGATGGAGACCATTTTGGGGGTTAGGGATAAACCTAGTGCTAGGGAAACCTTCAGAACACACAAGAATGACCTCAACTAAGACTTCTAGCAAAAGTGCAGAGGGTGCCTGAACTGATCATCTTCTGTAAGCAGATTTGTGACTTTCCTAATTGCCATTAGAGATACTCTATCTAGTAACTGATGGAAGCAAAGGCAGAGATCCACGAACAAGCACTGTGCTGAGCTCCAGGAGTCTTACAGAAGAAAGGGAGGAGAGAATTCACCAGCCAGGGGGCTCATAGAGGGGGAACTCACAGAGACAATTGACTTGACATCAAGCAAGCTCAAAGACGCTGGTCTAAAGGTCAGGATGACTGAATGGGACTGACCTAGACCCTCTAAATATGTGTGGCAATCGTGTGGCTTGGTCCCTCAGTAAGGCTTCTAACAGTGGGAGCAGGACATCTCCCTGGAGCTTAGGTGGCTTTGATAACCTGTTCACCATGCTGAATTACCTGCTCCCACCTTAATGTAAGGGGAGAAGCTCGGTCTTACCTCAACTTGCTGTGCCATACTTTGTACCAGCCCACGGGAGGCCTGTTCGTTTCTAACTGGAGATGGAGGATAAGTATTTGGGAGGGGGGATACATGGGAAAGGGGAAGGTATATAAAATAAAATAAAACGGGAAGACACAGGGGTTGATATGTGAAATAAAAAAAAATGTTTTTTAAAATAAAAACTTTAAAATATTACTAAAATTCTAAATATTAAGATTACATTTAAAAGTAGAAAACAAAAGCTCTTCATATACTCATTATGCAGTAATAGAGAACCGCTGTCATTTAAATAAGTTAACTATTTTGAAAAATAACCATTTAAAACTAGATATCTAGATATTTTAAATATGATGCCTATAATTCATCAGGTTCTTAGCCCTCTTGAGGCTAAAATCAAAAGAGATGTGTGGTGATTATTCAAAACCATTTCATTCAAAGAAAATAATGATAAAAATGAATTTTATTTTATTCTCTTCTTAATATCATTTTAAAACATACTTGAAAAGATGCTTTTTATATCATACTTTGCAATATTTGATAGTTTTCACTCTGAGTCCCTTCTTCCTAATAATAAATGAAAGAAACACATTAATTTTCCCTTTGGGTGGTCTGAAGGCTCTAAGTCCTGCAGAGTCCTTCAGACATCCAAGCAGCTGAAAGCAACTGAAGGTTGCAAATGTATAGAAAAGAAGTGTGTTGGCTGAGCACTTAAAGATGTGCTTCAGGGGTAGCAGTAAGCAAGATGCCTACTTGATTAGAATTCTACAAAGTGCGTAAGGATTCAGTCATACTGTTCTTCCTTCCCTATTATATGAAAACTTGTAATGCCAAGGAGTAAATGGATTTGTTTCTTCCATTTATCGGTTATCATTGTCTTTCAATAGTTCATAAAGTGACCAAAAGGCAAAGAATAAAATAAATTTAAAATATTTAAATCATTTAGAAGTTTTAAAGTCATTTTTTCATTGATTTTAAAATGCAAGGATGAAAGAATCTTAATTTTATTCTTTAATAAAGAGGTCACATGCATTTCTTCTCAAAAAATAAACTATGGAATATTATTTTTAAATATTTAAGAATCAGATTGTTATAAAAGAAAATGTGAATACCTTATTTAAATTACAACAAACTGAAAGAAACTTTATAAAATTAATTCTAGACTTTACTATGGTGTATTTCTATGTTTATAAAATTATTACAACTAACAAAAGTATAAGAGAGAAATTAAAAGGCAAGAGTTTATAAAAAGTATTTTTATGCTATGAACATAAAAAAGAAACAATTGTAATTGAAAGTAACAGGCAAATTTTTCTTACATTTAAGAAAAAGGCCAAAATTATCTTTTTAAGAATAATTTTGATAATTGTTTTTCTATTAAATTCTTTTTATTTATGAAGCTAATAATTTATATTTGCTAAAAAATGAAGCAGTTACATATTCAAGTGTAAATATTCCATATTAGGACTGTTATATTTGTCCTTAATATGCATACAATAAAATTAAGGCAAAAAGTATAATGGATTAGGTAAAATTTGGAATTTATTTTTTGCTTTGTTCAAATTTAATAAATACATTTAAGATGTATTTGATTTGAAAGTACTAAGAGTCTCCAAATTTACAACTTTATACTCATTGACTATAACAAAATCGTCTTTAAGCACTTATCCATGTAATTAAATTTACATGGACTAAATGCCATTATTAATTCATTCCAAGATTACTTATTTGCCCACAGTATTATGCTAAATTACATATACCTTTATTTTTAAGAACCAGAATTTTAGAAAGAGGTATGTTTATCCTACTGCTTTATATTAAATATGTAACTAATATCATGTTTAATTAAAAAGCAATAAAAATTAAGTCACAAAAAAATCAAACACGACAATTAAATTCTTCTTTCGCCTCCGAAATCTAATTTTAATGTGATTATCTTACTTTGGTAGTTCTGTGCAGATCAGATAATTATGGAGGATGAGAGTTTTGTTGATGCTCTGTTTGAAAATACAGCAGAGAAGGGCTTTGGAATGTTCACCACGCTATAGTCTTTGCTTTCCGGCTACCATTTACCTTACTGTTGCTTTTAGAAGTGCACTTTTCATCTTAGCATAGTGTGATTTCGATGTCAGTGAGTAAACCAGATAACCTTGACTATATTTTGTCACTTTGATATAATTATGTGACTCAGAAGAAAGTGGATGTTCTAAAAGACTAAAATTCAGTACGATTATTTGTGTAAAAGTCAGGAGAATGGAAAAATCGCTTTCTAAAGATGAATACTTGTGTTTGTTTTGGTGACACTGTCTGATGCCTGAGCAGGTATAACAATGGGCCATGGCTTGACCTGGTCATGAGCAACAGGACTGCTGTGTTCTTTGATGTGAAGACTTGGTGTCTCATAAAAGGCTTAGCATGGCCCAGATACAACAAGACCCCTCTTTTCAGACAGAGAATTGTGGTTTTTCCTACACAGTTTTGATGTGGGATGTCCTTCTATACATTACAAATATGTGTTGCTTTTATTGATTGATAAATAAAGCTGCTTTTGCCTATGGCATGGCAGAATATAGCTAGGTGGAAGATTCAAATGGAGATATAGATGAAGAAGGGGAGAATTAAGGCAGATGCCAGCAAGCTGCCAGAGCAACAAGATATACTAGACAGGTAAAGCCACAGAAACGTGTAGAAAACCACATATTTTTAGAAATGGGTTAATTTATATGTAAGAACTAGTGAGTAATAAGCCTGAGATGTCGGCCAATCAACTATAATTATTATTGAATTTCTGAATGATTTTTTTTTATGTAGCTGTGGGATCAGCAGGTGGGGGAAAAACCTGTCCAACAAGATCAGGCAGGACAGAGAAAAGCTTTCCACTACTCAGTCTTACCAGTTAAAAAGAAAGCACCCATCTTTCAACAGGGTGTTGATAGCATTCATACAGGTTTCAGAATCAAAATATAATTGCATTCAAATCTTCCACTTGCTAGAACACCCTGAGAATCAGTGCTTTAGGATACTACTTTGGAGGGAATATTAGCAGTTACCAGAGTTGTCATCTATGGTATTAGGCTATTTTCCTTCTCTTTCAGATGCAGTCTTATGTGGCCTTAGTGGTAAACATCCTTTTAGACATCACAGTTACCAGAAATTCAGTTTTGCTCTCTAATGTATAAAACATACATCAAACCTGATATACATTTGGTCCATTATGGACATAGGCAACACATTCCCTCGTCAGAGATTCTAAAATTCGTTACAAATTTAAAATAACTTGCCAAATACAACAAATGTTATAGTTATTATTACCTGTTAGGCATTTTGTTATAAAATCCTGGCTTATTTTCATTTCAATTAATTGTGAAAATTTTATTACATGACCCCTAAAGTATTAAATGTGTAAGCATGCAGAAAATGAGTCACTAAGCAATATGATCCAAATGTGCTTGACTGGCCATGTATAAGCATCATGAATCACTGAGACACTAAGCTTCTGATGCTCTAGTTTACAATAATGATAGCAAGAAATATTTAAATTATAATATTATTCAGTTAATTCTTGCCTCAAAATGGAAAGTAAATTAAACACTAAATTACATGAAATGTATCTTTCGAGCATTAGTGATATTTTAGGCAGTTGCTGGTAAGCCTGTTTTATTTTCATAAATGCAGCACTAGGTACTATTTATACATTGAATGATATGCCCTCTTTTAAGTAACACAAGCCTTTAAAAATTGAATATCATTGTCAGCTTTTAAAATTCAATAAATTTGAATATGATCACAGAATTTCTTGTTATTCTAGGTATAACAAGCTCAGAAATTTTCTATACTAACTAAACATTGGCTTGGTTTCCCAGTGACATTCTGACCTAAGGGGAAGAATTATATAAACAGTCTCATATAAACATTTGATAACATTTTTCCTTTATGAGGTATAAAGTTAATATTAAATGTTAGAATTTCTTATCACATTTAATTGTTTCAGAGTGTCACAAATGAAGAGATCCCCTCATTATCAATAAAACATATTATAGTTACCAATAGAACCTAGACTGGACTTTACCAAACACTTTTCTGTCATATCCTTTTAGTGAAAGCATTTCGAAGCTGTTGACACTGACTAGCGTGGTGTGCAGTAACTTTACAGCCATATGATATCATCCCTGAAAGTCTAGGCTGTGGCCCTAGAGTTGAAATAAGTGTATGCCCTCCAAAACAGGATATCATCAGAGAACAGACTGTTACAAAGAGCAAACAGAAAATAGTCACTGCTGGATACTTTTAAAACACATTAATTTAGAACAATATTTAATTTATAATAAATATCATTGGCAGAAGGAAAATGGGTACCAAATTGTATCTTGAGAACACTGCTTTTTATGAGCATACAACCAGAAAAATTTAATAAGTTTAGAAATAAATTCTGGAAGTAGAAATTTCTTGATTCTCTTCAACATCTTATATGGTTTTAGAAAACTGACTAATTATATTTGGTATGTCACAGCTTATTGGGTAACTTTGTTAAGGTCATGCCCCCAAAGTAGGAAGATACCTGAAAGTCAAACAGAGGTCTGCTAATGGTTAATCTGACATTATTTCTTTTGTATAATATAGTTAAATGTGTAATTGAAACATAAAAGGTAACTAATAACTCATTTAAATATTTGGCATAATTTCACTTTGCATAAAAACCAAATTATGTTGGAATGTTTGGATTCTGCTTCTGTATTTCTGACATGCTTTATAAAGCTAAGGTGAGGGCTGGAGAGATGGCTCAGTGGTTAAGAGCACCGTCTGCTCTTCCAGAGGTCCTGAGTTCAATTCCCAGCAACCACATGGTGGCTCCAAACCATCTGTAATGAGATCTGGCGCCCTCCTCTGGCATGTGGGTATACATGGGGGCAGAAAGTTGCATATATAATAAATAAATAAATCTTTTAAAAAAATAAAATAAAATAAAGCTAAGGTGAACTTAAACTCACTAGTACCTGTGACTGACCTTGAATTCCTGATTCTCTTACTTGTACCTCCTAAATGCTTTTACAAGTATGTACCATCACACTGTTCTGAAAACTTCTTTTATTTTGTCCACACTAAGACTATCTTTTCAGTACTACTTATACATTCTTCTATTTAATACTTGCTTGCCTATAAAGTCATAAATAGCTTCTCTTCCTATAGCTAGTTGAGGAGTCTTTTGGAAACTACAACATTTAGATTATTGTTAATTTTTCCATAACTCAAGAAAAAAATAGCTAGGGGAATTACAAAAACGGTTAGTGAACTTAAATAATGTGTCAAGTGAATAGATAAAACTCATGGAAAGAATATACAGAAAAGGACATCTGCTGAACAGATACTGATTTCTGTTATGTACACATGCTTTTTCAGCATCATCTAGTGCCAAAAGACTTGTAAGATGACACTGGTATAACTGGGCACCTAAAATCTTATATAAATAAAATTGCGAACAGGTAAAAGAAAAGAATGAAACTTGACAACTGTATTAAAGTTCAGAGCTTCATGTTACTAAGACAATTTTAAGAGGTCAAAACTCTTAGGGGAATACATCATGGAACTATGACAGTTAAAAGTACATTTCAACTTGTATATCTAGTTGATGACACTATTTTCTGAAACACACATCTTCCCTTTCAAAAGTATGGGATTACTGAATGCACAACTATAAGCATGCATCTTATTCCGGAGCTTGAGTCATGTTCTAGTGCCCCTAAATGTATGAAAGCATAAAATCCATTATCTGTACACCATAATACAATCACCACCAGCTTTTTCACCATCTTTCCTGGTTATCCAAGGATTATTATTCAGTCAATAATGTCTGTTATGCGCAGTGAATGCCTCATACTGTATTATGGTACTCTTGCTAAAGGGAAGATCTGAATTGCAGTAAACATTGCATGTATTTGGAGTACTTACAAACATTCAGGTAGTGAGTATTCTATATAATAAATAGGAAGTTGGTAATTTATAAAAAATGTTTTATGTTATGATAAGAAATTAGTAATCAAGATAGGATTGATTTTATTCCTATAGAAGAAAATGGAAGAGATGGCATTTATGCAGAAAACCTAAGAGAATGAGTGAATTTTGTGTGCAAATGCCTGTATGAAGAACCTTCCAGTCAGAATTTACTTGGCACCTGTGAAGAATTTTTAAAAGTCAATGACATATGAGCAGAGAAAATAGCAGAGTTGTGGGAGGAGATGAGGTCAAAGAGAGATCTAGGGGCCAAATTAAGTAAAGTCTGGTGGTCTTCAGAGAAGCCTTTATGTTTATTCTGCAAAGATTAACATAGGAGTCGTTCAAACAGTTGTTTTAATTAAAGTAAGTCTTTTATCCTAAGTACATTTGGTCATCATGTAACTGAGCTACTGAATAGGAAGACTTCTAGCTTTGGATATCTCAGGGACCAAATTCAAGAAACATCTCTTCTGCAGGTTCATCCTAATTCCTTCGGGGAAATAATGAATGAGCACTAAAAGGCCTCCAAGTAACTCACTGTGGATTGCTCTTTTTCATATCTTCAAACGCTGTTTGATAGAGTTGTAAGAAAACAAAAATATACAATACACAAATACATGAAGGTTATTTTTGTCTTTACAGTTTTCATTATACTTATCTAGATTGTCTACTTCACAGACAAGAACACTCTGGAAAGTCTTTCATGCTAATGATGTACATACAATGAAAATATTTCACTTACATTTTCACTAATTAGGGCTTTGTGCTGTTGATTTCTGCATATTATTCATAATGACAGATCGAAGGGTGATAAATTAACAATTAAAATATGTATATGGGAAGCAATTAGACCTGATGAAACTGCAAAAAGAATTTGTCATCTGGAGGTAATGATTTAATGCTTTCAACGCCTTTTAAAATACAAATATTCCAAAAATGTTACTAACATTGAAATGTTCGAGGAAACTTTTTCTTTTATTTCACCCAATCAGATTGAATTGCATTTCCCAAGCCTTCAGTAGTTCCATCCCATTGTGTATTTAATAGGGCTCTCCATAGAAACATAACTGATAGGGGTTACACTGTATGGAAGCAGGTAGGGCCAAGTCTGCACAATAGGCGATAGGTAATCGCTGTTGGAGGGTTTCCAGGAGAATTACCATGAATTCTACTTCAATGGAAATCTAAGGAAGAGTTTGCTCTACACTGTATTAAGTAGTAAGTAAAGGCCCCAATTTCTTAATTCTCTGCACACTGGGGTATACAAGGTTTTATTTGTAATATGCAGTTTTATCTGTATTTCTAAGTGAGAATTTTAACATTTTTTTTAAAAAAGTTGTCTCTCGTACATTACATATGAACCACTGTTTCTCCTCAATCCATTTCTCCCATTCCTTCCTCCCTCATTCTTTCCCACCAGATCCCCTCTTCCTTTGCTTTTCTTCATAAAAAAAAAGAGCAGGCCTCCCAGGGATATCACCCAAACATGGCAATAAGAATATGTAATAAGACTAGGCACACATTCTAATATCAAGCCTGAAAAAGGCAATCCAATAGGAGTAAAGGGATCCCAAGCACAGGAAAATAGTCTGAGACAGCCCCCTCCCACTGTTGGGAGATCAACAAGAACACCAAACTACACAACCATAACATACATGCACAGGGCCCGTTTGTAGCTTCAGACTCTGTGAGCCCCTATGAGCCCTGTTTAGTTGATTCTGTGGTCCTTGTTTTAGTGGCAACTTTGACCATCTGGCTCCTACAATATGTTTTCCTTTTCTTCAGAATATTCTGGCTCTGCCTAGTGTTTGTCTGTGGGTCCCTCCCTGCACCTGCTCCAATTAGTTGCTGGTACCTTTCTAATGACTACTGGGCTAAGCACCCATCTATACGTTTTGTTTTCTAGTCATATTATTTGGTTTTCTCCTGGATTTCTGGTCTATGCTGTCTCTGATTCCTGGGCATCCAGGAAGAGTCAGGTGAGATTAATTTCACCTACATTGGAATTCTGCAAGCTCATGAGTTTTCATTAAGAGCATGAACTAGGATATCAAAATCTAGAAGAATGAAAATAGATCCATATCTATCACCATGCACAAAACTCAAGTCCAAATGGATCAAAGACCTCAACATAAAGCCAACGACACTGAAGCTCATAGAAGAGAAAGCGGGAAGTACACTTGAAAGGATTGGCACTGGAGACCAATTCCTAAATATAACCGCAGTAGCACAGACACTGAGAGAAACAATTAATAAATGGAACTTCGTGAAACTGAAAAGCTTCTGTAAAGAAAAGAATATAGTTAACAAGACAAAACAACAGCCTACAGAATGGGAAAAGATCTTCACCACATCAGACAGAGGACTGATTTCCAAAATATACAAAGAACTCAAGAAATTGGTCATCAAAAGAATAAATAATCCAGTTAAAAATTGGGTAGAGAACTCTCAACAGAGGCCTCTAAAATGGCTGAAAGATACTTAAGGAAATGTTCAACATCCTTAGCCATCAGAGAAATACAAATCAGAATTACTCTGAGATTCCATCTTATGCCTGTAAGAATGGCTAAGATCAGAAACACTGATAACAACTTATGCTGGAGAGGATGTGAGATAAAGGGAACATTCCTGTATTGCTGATGGGAATGCAAGCTGGTACAGCCTCATTGGATGTCAATGTGGCAATTTCTAAGAAAATTAGGAAACAACTTTCCTCAAGACCCAGTAATACCACTTTTGGGTCTATATCCAAAGGATTTTCAGTCGTTCCAGAAGAACATGTGCTCGATTATGTTCATAGCAGCATTGTTTGTCATAGCAGAAACTGGAAACAACCTAATTGTCCCTAATTTCTTTATCAATGAAGAATTGATAAAGAAAATGTGGCACATTTACACAATTGAGTACTGCACAGTAGTACTCTTAAAATTTGCAGGCAAATTGGTAGATCTAGAAAACATCATACTGAGTGAGGTAACCCAGACCCCAAAAGACAAATATCATGTGTACTCAATCATAAGTAGTTTTTACACATAAAGTAGAAATAACCAACCTACAATTCACAATCCCAGAGAACCTAGACAACAATGAGGACCCTAAGAGAAACATACATTGATCTAATCTGCAAGGGAAGTAGAAAAAGACAAGATCTCCTGAGTAAATTGGGAGCATGGGGACCTTGGAAAAGGGTAGAAGGGGAAGGGAGAGGAAGGAAGGAGAGTAGAGAAAATGCATATCTCAATAAATCAATAAAAAATATACAAAAAGACTGAACTAATTGAAAGAGACCATTCTATGTAGTGTGTAATGATTTGCTGGATTCAAAGTCTGCTTGTTTTCATAGCAATTAAAAAACAAATAAGTGAGGGACTTTGCTTCACAGATATCTGTTGGTTAGATATCTGTAAAGTGTGGACCTACAAAATTGGCTCAATACCCGAAGAGTTTTGAGTGAAATAACATATACATTTAAGGAGTATGAAAGACTCAACAACTACTGGGAAGAAAAAAATTATTCTTCATTAACACATGATTTTTAGCATGTCTCAAAAATCTAGAACTATTGCATAAAATTAAAATATTTCAAATAAAGTGTCTTTAACATTTATAGCTATCTGACTAGTATATTAATAAAAGGATTATTATTTTAAATATACTTACAGTGTCCAGTTTGAAAATTGAAGACCCCTCCTTTTCATCCAGATTTCTCAGAGTTGATATCACAAGTGAATTTTTTATGATAGTTTCTCTTACAGGCATACTGTAGTCCCCTAGAACTACTTGTTTTATGCAATGAAATCCATATTTACCTTTTACTGTCAATGGACACCTTTTGTTTGTGAAATTGTAAATTCTACCTTCTCTTCTTCTCAGCATTAACTTCTCTCAATTTATGATCTGCAAATCTTGATTATTAATTCTTTATTTGAGAGATATTTCCAGAATAGTCCATATTTCTTTTTCCTCTAAACACTGGCTACAGCATGTCTTCTACTTGGATATTTGTTGTTATTGCTGTTGTTGTTGCTGTGTTTTGTATTTTGAGATAAGGTTGCTCTGTATAATAGCCCTTGCTGTCCTGGAACTTACTTCCTTTGTATCCCAGGTTGGCTGCAAACTCACAGAGATCTGCCTGCCTTTGTGATGGGATCAAAGGCGTGCACCACCCCATCACACCTGACTTCCCCTTTGATTTTTTTTTCCCTAAGAAATTGTAGAAAAATATTCTATTACTTTGTAAAAATTTTCAGCCCTATCTGTGTGATATCCATGGGTTTAGGAGTCATCTTGTGCAATAATTTGCTTTCTTCTTTTCCCTGTTTTGATTACAAATTGACCACTACATCCTGTCTACATTGTATATCTCATTACTTGTTCACACATCCTTATCATTCACTTAACATTCTATATCACTAATAGGGTTAATTTCAAAAGGTACCCCTTGAATAAGCTTCCTGGGAACAATAAAAGCAAAAAGGATAAAGCAGTTGTGAGATACTTAAGTCATAAGGCTTTCTTCCTATTTTGTAAAACATACAGATTTAAATTAACACTGTATATTTTTCAAATGTACTCAGATTTTATATATTTTATATATCTTGTTTGCAAACACTGCAAACAAGGTCCAATCTGAAAATATATTTCCTGAATTTTTTTATGGATATCATTTTTCTAAATTTGACCCACTGTGATATGAGTAAGGAACTTGACAGCAGTAAAGATAATAATGAATATAAATTACTCAATTAAATGAAATTATTTTTTAATTTGTAGTTAGTGCAGTACAAAATTATATTGGATAGATTGTGAATGGTTTCTAAGAAGATAAAGATAGATGGCCAGAATCGATTTGGGATTTAGAATTACCAACTCTAATCATCTAAGACTTTAACCCTGACTTTATGAGACCTTAAGTACTTTGAGTGTCACAGGGGGCCAGTCCTCCACAGTGAACATTTCTGAAATGACATACAGAAAACTCAATCAGAATCTTTGTGCAGACTTTAACTCATTCCTTTCAAAGCATCCATTTTCAAAATGACCAAATTCTTTATTCTACTCTGTAAGGCCAATGTTTCTTTGCATTGTGACTTCATACGATATATAGCTCCAACTCTTTGTGTTTTATATGCTAAGCCACAGAACTGTGCAAATCCTGAGCCCAATTCCTAGAGAGCTTTCCACAGCCTCCCTGACTACTAGAAGTACACTGATATGTAAACAAACTTTCATTAGCCAATGGGAGGATGAGAGACAAGTGGCTTAATAATTATCTCAGCCAATAACAAGGGTTGTGGGAGATCCCATCTGAGACCATGATGGTTCCAGCTAATACAAACTGAATGTGTTTGCAATGCCTAGCCAAGGATGTAAGGGGCAAGCATGAATTCAATCTATGAGTATGAAAGTAAACCATAGCTTTTAACTTTAATTTTGCAATTAGATTTTTGTTTTCATTACAAGGGTACTGCACGAGCACCATTAAATAATGTAATTTCTACACCTACTAATTATAACTTCAAAATGCATTCTTCAGCGATGCTTAAAACAGAATTGAAAGTTTAGAAACTTAATACCTGATTCCAGAATAGCCTTCCACACAAAACAGTGCAGTTGAAAAAGGCTATTTATATTCGTGCACGTATTCATGACAGAACTATTATAAAACCAATTGTATGTTCGTATAAACACATAACATTATACTGCTGGTTTTTAAACTTAGTAATTTTAGTAAGAAATTAAATTTGAAGTGAACTACGTATCAAACTGTCAGTTCTATTCAGGCAAATTAAGTGTAATTTGTGCTGCCTGAACAATATAATCAGAAAATTACTTATTAAGCTTTCCTTACATGGCATCTAAAGTTGAAGTTCTCCTAAAAGCTCTCAAGGATAATTTTATATTAGATGCCACCCAGGACACAATTAAAGTCTTACATATACATAGGCTGACAAGCATTAGAAAATGTCTTGAGAACTTGTATTCGTTTGTTTCTGTATATGAGCAATTAATGCTGATTACCACAAGAGTAAGTAATATAGAGAAGTCACTGAAGATTCCCTTTGGGCAGATTCGAGTTGTGTCGTACCTGAGATATACAATAAACTATTAGTGGTAATTAAAATTCATTTTGTATCAGCAATAAGCTAAGTAATCATTGAAGGTCATTGACTCTGTCCTCAATAGCTTGGCTTATTGTTTTTATTTAATTAGGCTCAATGAATCAGCTTTGCTGCAAATTGAACAATACACTTTTAAAGTCTGTCTTTGGCGGTGTGGACTGCTTGCTTATTAGAATTGTTGTGGAAGTAACTTTCTGCATTCCACATGCCATGTCAGTAAGTTCTCTCTGGGAAACTAATTGGATTTGTATAAGAGTATTCAGTGACATTCAGGAGAATTCAATTTCATTTGACTTCATGCAGAATTTGAAAGATACTTTTCTGAAACAGTTTTCCTTCCCTTTCAGAGAGAATGGCAACGAGTTCACCCCGTTGCATTTCCTACAACAAAATCCTGAAAGATACCTTGGAATAAAGCATTTCTTTATTCAGAGAATATGGGTTCCAATTGCTTCATGGGTTTAAAACACTTTAGAGTTTCTGTGGTAACATTATCTCCCTTTTCTAAAGCAAAACACCAGCGTACAAAACACCATGAATATATTCTTTGCTTAGAGCTACTGTGAAATTACTATACCAAGTACCTCAAAAAGACATGAATTGGTGTTTATAGTAGCAGAGGAGAGAAGCACAAAATGGACGTAATAGCATGGACACATTCTCCCTGAAGTCTCCAGCTAATTTCTCTTTGCCTCTTAACTTTACAGGCACTGTTGTGTGGCTCCGACTCTGTTAGTGTAATATTGTGCTAGTGTAATGTTGACATCCGCTCCTGCCTTTGTGTGTCTGGATCCCTCTGTGTTCCTGAACTTTCACATGATGTGGTCTGTCTGTCTGTCTGTCTGTCTGTCTGTCTGTCTCTTTCTCTCCTTCTCTCTCTCTGTCTCTCTCCCTCTATTGCACACAAATCTTACCATGTATATTTAAATCTTAAAGAATAAGATTCAAAAGAATCTTAATCAAAAGAACAAATCATGAGAAATTTGTAGAAATAATAAGTGAAAACCATGAATATGTTCTGTGGGTTACTATTCAAGAATCTTAGAGAAAAAATGTAGAGCTCAAAAAAAATATATTAAAAAAAGAATCTTTATCCACACTGTTTACCTGAAACTATAGAACTAAGTCCTTCTCACAGGTAATTCTGTTCTCACCTCCCACTGATTACTGAATCTAGATTTCTATCACTGGGAAAATAATTTTAATTAACATAATTGGTTTCACCAAATGTATGATCTCCTGCAATTTTGATGATGACTATGGAACTGAACAGTTATTACATATGCCACATTTTAACAGATTTCAATTATCTATCTTCAGTGAACGGAGAATTGCACAAACACACCCTCAAACCACATATATAAGAAGTAATTCATTTTCTTTAAGGCAAATCCAATAACTCTACTTAATTTGAATAATAGCCAATGTATTTAAATGTATATTAGATAATAATTGCTATCATGATATGTTGATCACATTGAATAATGTAAGAAAACCTAAGTAATATTTCATTTAATTTTGCTTTCTGTTTTTTTTTTTTGGTATTGTCATGCTAATTGAAGACAAATGGAAAACAGGCAATTGCCTAGAAGGAAACTTTAAATATGTTTTAACGTAAGCATGTCAAATGGGTTTTGTTGTATTTATTAATTTGTTCCTAATTTTTTATTCTCTGGGATAAAGATACGTAACAGAAAACACAACAAATTAGCTAGTCTGCCATGTAGAAACCAGGGAAACTCAAGCTTGTTATAGCCTCAATCTGGTCACATACACTAGCGAGTGAGTACAATATTGCACACTCAGTCTCTTGGGTGCTCTGACCCAGAAAGGTGTGCTTATTTTAACTTTGTTTTTGCAGAGGATAACATTTGACTTTTACACTTTTATATACTGTAAGTTTATCACCCAATAATTATTTCACATTTATTCTAGCTACTCATATTCTCATGAGTAGCTCATATTAGTTATTAGTTACTGATTTTTATTTTAGTTTCTCACACATCTTTTTATTCTAGTTACTTATCTTCTTAGCAAATGAAGTTTAATTGATAATTTTTAAACAATTCATTTATTGGCTATTCCAGAAGAAACTAGGGAAACACACACACACATACACACACACACACACACACTCATGCACATGCGCACACACACACACACGTAATTTACCTATGTTATACATTCATGTATGTGCTGCACTTTGTAACCTAAGAGTGCTTTATGACTTTTTACTCTCAATTTGAGTGTATTAAAAGACAGAATGGAAAACAATTCAATACAAAACAATACTATTATATTTGCCGATTCATACTGCTTTTTGTCTAACTTTCTTCAAATCAGAGTAATTTGAGGGCAATTTAAGGTGATTAAGGTTAATTAAGTTCATGTTTTAGTAGCTCTCCTCCAAATACACCACATAGTAGATCTTCTTGTGGGAACAAAGGTGCACAAAATTTCTCCACAAAATCAGTCTTAGCAAGAATGGGCCTGCATCCCACTTATGATTCTTTTGGAGTATAATGGTCCCATTAAGGTTGTTGAAAGGTAAAAGTTCTTATGCACATAAAATTAAAAAAAAAAATGAAAACAGAAACAAGACCACAATTCTAGGCATGGATAGCCACTCTCCCACTTATAAAAGTGTTTGGCAAGATTATAGGCTCCTAGAGGTACCATTATCACTTTTAGTGCTAAAAAATATATCAAAATAAAACAACGTTTCCCTTTAGCGTTTTCAAACATCATTAATGTTGCTTTTCCCAACTCTCTCATTCTTCCTCTCTATATACCTCCCCCCAACTTCAGTTAAAATTTTCCTGTGCTTCTCATCTCCTCCTTCTTGATACATTGGTCCTACTGTTCCCTTCTCTGGAGTTATTTCCTCCCTCTTCCATGTTCCTTTTACCTTTCCTGTTTTGGTGGTTATGCTAGGTTATTTATTCATAGTTACATATTGGGTGCTGATGTTTAAACAAGAGAGAACCTGGGGTAGTTTTCTTACTGAGTCTATACTTATTTAGTATATTTTCTAGATCCATAAATTTCCCTGCCAGTTTCATGATTTCATATTCTTTAAAGCTGGTTAATATTTCATTGTGTATATGCAGCACAATTTTCATTAATCAGTTGAGTCACAGTTTGATCTGTTCAATTACTCCGCTCTTGTGAATAGAGTAGCAATAAACAGGACTGCATAAGAATTTGTGGAGAAGGATGTTGAGTCATCTGGCTTTGTGCCAAAGAGTAGGAAGGGTAACTGGTCATAAGGTCGGTGTACTTCTAGCTTTATGAAGATGCATTACTCTTATTTCCATACTGACTCACCAGTGTGGAAAGAACCAACAGTGAATGAGTTTTGCTTTTCCACACATTCTTGCTAGTATTTGTGCCGGTTGTTTTCCTGATTTTTTTTCAGTCTAATTGGAGTAAGATTAAAAGTCATAGTAGTTTTAGTTTGCATTTCTGTAACTGATAATTACGGATGTTGACAATTTTTAAACACATGTCTTACCCTTTTTATTTCTTCTTTCTTGGACTCACTTCAGAGCCATAGCCCAAATTGGGACATTTGTTTTAAGAATCTTCGATTTTTTTTTAATTCTGAGTACAGATGGCAAGAATGTATTTTATAAGTCAACATACTAGAAAAAATAACATTTTTTATTTTTCAAAAAACATTGTTCATATTTCTTTGTGTGAATGCCTTCATGTATGTACATATAACACACCCATGCAGTGTCCACTTCAGACAAAAGAAAGTATTGAGTCCTTTGGATCTAGAGTGGCAACTGCTGTGAGTGCCCATGTAGATGTTGTGCAATAAATTATTGTCCTCTGCAAGAGCGTTATCTGCTCTAAACCACTCAGCCTTCTCTCATATCCAAAGACTTGTTTTTATGTTTTTCTTAGTCTCTTTAGTTCTACAAATAAATGATACATATTTGTGAAAATATCACTGCCCTCATTTGAATACTCCACGATATATATGGATAGATAAAATATTGAAGTAATCTCACTTTTGAGGGCAATTACAACAGAACTAAAGTTAAATAAATGGAAATAATATGCACACTATTAATATAAGGTCTTTATTCATAATACAGGCATACAGAAATTTTATTAACTCAGTAAAATCTGAAAAGGCTTCTACAAAGGAATTTTCCATTTTGTGTCCCTAACACTCTTTAAATAACCAACCAAGAAAGTTACCCTTTCTCTTTTCTTAACTTGGTTACTAAGTTTCAAATAAAGGAATTAATAAGAAATCTATGAACAGTAATGTTTGATATCCACGAATACTGTTATATTATTTTTCTCAAAATATAAGATAAAAGCATTTCTTCAACATGAAGTTTTTTTTTTATTATTTGTGGATTTCGTACAAAAGAAAATTATCCAAAACTTTTTGATCCATATTTAGCAATAAAGGAAACATGTGCCTAAGCAAACCCAATACATTATAGTTATTATTTTAGCTGGCTTTTTGAAGAACACAAAACTTCCGACTTTGGCATCTGTCAATCCAAACACTGAATCATGGCTTTGTTGCTTTCTAAATGCAGATGTTGAACAAACTACATGAACTTTATAAGCAAATAGGTCTTCATTTTTAATCATAGTATATACATCAGAGAAACAAATAACAGAGGATGGAATAAATAAATTAGTGGAAAAATAATAACTAATTGTCATCTTCATCCAATCTTTTATTAAATGGCAAGGGGACTTGAAGGGGAAAGTAATGCCAAAAAGTTGAAGAAACTGTGCATTCAAAATTATTAATTGTAGGGCTCCACAATATAGTCGGGAGAAGAAATTTAAATTTATTATTATTTATTAATATTTGCATTTATATTCTCATTGGTGATTATTTACATGTTTTTATTTTACAGTAACAGTTGAATGTGAGAATCTTTAAGAGTTCAGTTCACATGGAAATATGTTAAACAAAGGTCATTAAATGATTGACAAGCCAAATATATTTAAATATATTTGGTATTTGCATTCCTCAAGTTATAATGCAAAGATATTCCTCCTCACAAAGCTTCTGCAAAACAAATTCAGTATTGACTTCTGACTTCTTTTGCAGTGTCTTCCTCTATTATTCTCCAGAATTATACACTTTAGCTGAGATAGTGGCCATCAGAATATGTTGGTTCTTCCTTATATTAGATACACAGTCATGAGTTGTGTGAGGAAGTATGCACAGGTTCATTTTCTTTCTATTGTTTTTTGCCTCTGCTTTAGCAGCTCTGCTATTATCTTCTTGGTTTATTGACAGCCTATCTTGTGTGCTTAGTGAAAAGCACGGTGAAGGAATGACTCAAAAGCACGTAAGGCTCCTACAGCATGCACCTGTGTCCCAGCACCAAACACTACACAAGGGAACAAGAAGCTGTCTTCTTGTGTATGTCACATGATATTTTGGATTTTCCCTTACAGCAGAATCTCCTCTGAAGTAATGAAGAATTATTGCCAGGAATTGGGATGATACTTACATGGCATTTTTATCAAAGAAGAGTTATTCTTGACACTGCCTATGTGTTTACAAAGTTACAAAAGATATTTCATATTTTACTAATATAGCTTGTTTGATTACTCTTGACATTACTTTTAACTGAGGAAAATCAAGGAAATTTCATAATATTTTCAGAAATGTGGATAATCTACTTTGTAAGCCTTTGACTAGGTTTTCAAGTTCAGGGCCACTGTGTTTAGTTTGCTTCCTTAATTTCCCCCTTTTCTAGGGGAACCATAGATTTCCTACTAGAAAATAGTTCATCAGTTTATTATGACTTGCTATAGAACCTATGTAAAATGACCTTGGTCCTTACCTTCCCAAGAATTGTGTCCAGTTTAAGCTGTCTCCCACACAGGGAAGGTAAAATGCTTTTTATAAGGAGAGACACGAAGCATACTGTCTCTCACTGGGGCAGATATGATTCACTGCACTGGTTAATGGTGAGGAATGGACACAAGAAATTGCATGTCATCTACCATTCTTGGATTGTTCTCACATCTTTTAGAAAGGAGTACAAAGAAGAGACCAGCATGAGGTACCACATTGAAGAAAGAAGTGAAAATAAATAAAAGACATTAGGAGCCAGGTCAAATTTAAACCACACTCATAGTGACAGTAAATAAATATATTTTTAATAAACTTGTACTGTATCTAACTGAAAGTATAAAATATTGTATTCACAGTAATATGGATGCTCCTTAGTAGAGCCTGAAAATAATCTTTATTTCATTTGATCCAAGTCTGTCACCTAAAGTAGAAATTTGTATATTGTAAATATTTATGCATTCAGAACTATTCACACAAAACTGAAATCAGGTATGAAACGATTACATATGATATAGTACACGGTAGCAATTAAAGAGGCCAAATCGCTCATATTTGTTCAAATAATATTTTTAAATGAAGAAAATTATGCATGTTCCTGAAAACAGAAGTGTGGATTTTTAGACTACCCACCATCAAATATAAATTTAAAGTCTAACTCATGAACCTAATGATCACAGAGAATGTTAGTGAAAACTGGATTACATACTAGCCTTTATGAGATTTTCCCTCCAACTCTCCATAATAAATCTACTAGTACCTTACGTGCAGTTTGATCTTATTTACTAGTTTCTTATTCCAGTCTGGATTGAAGGAAACATTCATCTGATTTGTGCCTTCACACAGTCTGTGGTTGAATTGTGAGATTTCGTGTTATCAGCTCAAGCTTCTCGGATTGATTGGAAAATGTACTGATATTGATCACAGGTTGCAAAGTATTGCTCGGTTGTCTAGTTCTATGAAGAGTTTCTCAGTCACCTTTCCTCTGAGTCACTTTCCTGCGGTCGGTTATATTCAATCTTTACCTGTCAAAAGGCTGACCTCCTATGGCCATGCTACAGCACCACGATTATGTCTCCCTTTGATCATTTGCAGTTTCCCAGTGGATTGTCAGTGTGGCTCTGCCTAACGGGAGACGAAAGTTTTTAAACTGTCATTCTCTGCAATATATCAGTTGGTCATAATCCCAATAACTCTGAGGTATTTGCTGCAACCACTGCCAGCTTGTGATGTCTGGCCCTGCTAGCGTTGTGTAGTTGAGGGAAGCAGTTATCCCGCCAGTTTGGTCCAGTAAAGGGGCAGAAAATCTGCTATATATTGGGAATGGATATGCTGAAAATACTCCGATGTTGATTATGTCCTTTGGAGACAACTATAACTATGAAAATTGATATAATGTATTAGATGTTTTCATGTTTTGTTTAATAATAAAAGAATTCAGAAGCTAACAAAAGAAATGCAGATAACTTCACAGAGCAGGCATGATAGTACATTCCAAAATACACTACTGGGATGATTTGAAAGAAGCTTGAAAAATGAACCAATACAACAGAGTATTGACTTTTAATCATTGTATTCACCAATACTGAATTGTTGTAGCCTAGCATACAGTTGAAATTTATTATGTTTGTTGAAAAAAGATTGACTGACTGATAAAATTCACAATTGTTCTTTGGGAAAATTAAACAGTTAAATGGGTTAAAAACCTAAATGTAAAAGTCTTATGTAGAAGTATGGTACACCACATATGTTGTAAGAAGCAAATTATCACATTCAAAATTGTGAACTGGGTTTCTTAGTTAATCCAAACTGACAAATCTCCAATTAAAATGTTTGTGGAGGCAAAGTACTGGTTGTTATGTTACAATGGTTTTCAGAGGGAGAAAATCTCATGCTGAGAGAGATGTGATTTGAGTGAATGCCTACACAGCTCTGGGCTAAATCTTTCGTGAGGAAAGTATTAGGAGGCATCTCTTAGAAATGTCCAATTCCCCTGTACTTATAGTTGACTCATTTTCTCTACATTTTGTTCAATATTCTATATTTTTGAGATATTTGGGTTTTTATAATAAGCATATAAATCCGGAACAATTAAGCCATTTGATTAAGCTCTTGCTTTATCAATGAACACACCCAGAGGTGCTGTAATTATTCTTCTCCATTCACTTAGAACCTCTGTGGCTTTTGTCAGGGTTTCTGAACCTTATCTTGTTTAAATGCCAAAATTGTCTTTAGCTCAAAATTGTTCCTTATATGAAAGCTCCTGAGATTCATAAGCTACCTCAAAAGGGCATTTCGAATAAAGAAATGGCGAGGACGGCACAGTTTCAGGAGAATACAATATTGTTTATAACACCCCGTTCTATATTTTAAGACCTTAATAATCCTTCTAGAGAAGCTGAGCCAATTTCTAATCAATAGTAATTATTTTTTTCTAACAACCTATAAAGTACCCTTTAACCCCTAAAAGTAAGTTTTTCAAAAGCGACACACTTGTTTTCGGGACATACATATCTAGGTGCAGCTGGAGTGTTGCTATTTAGCTTGTTTTCTCTTTTGAGAATTTAAAGTAACTCTGCTTTAAATAGCAATCACATATGAAGCAAGGTCTCTGCTAAATGTGATTTGAAACAGTCCTATCTATGTTGATTCATTTTTTTATCAATTGTAAAAAAGATATTTCTAGGCTACTTGAAAGTTTATTCAAATAAATAATTATGAAGTGATTATCTGTATTTAATTATAAATTATGTCATCTTTATTCAGAATTTAATTGATAATTGTACTACTTGTATTGTGTTTCAAATTTTGAGACGAGTCATTGTGTTAGTTTGTGGAAATCTATTAATAGGAAGATAGTGTTAACCCTTGAAAATATACATAGTATTAAGAACATTTAGAACTGAATAGAAGATTTTGCTTTTGAAAGGTAGTTCTCAACCTGAGGATCCCAGATGACTCATATTACATCTTCAGCATATCATATAGTTACATTATGATTGATAACAGTAACAAAATTACAGTTATGATGTAGCAAGAAAATAATTCTTTGTTTAGGGTTCACTACCATGTGAGAAAAGTTGAGAATCACTGCTATAGCCAATAAATCAGTTTAATGATGGCTTTAGAGAAAAGCATGAATATAGCCTCCCTCATGAGATCATTTGCTGTATCAATTTTAAAATATGAATGGTGTTCCTATGATTTAGTAATTTGATAAGCCATATGTCTAGGGTTGAAGATGAAAGAGACATTCTACATAGTGACAATCTTATTCCCAAGTGATTATCATTTGCTTTTATTGATTCTCTAATTATTATAGACACTATATGGATTTAATTAGAAACCAAAGAAGCAATTTGGTGTCACCTACTGCTTTATCAACTGAATATTGGTCATAGTCAGAGAAGCTTCCGAATCTCCTAACACATTCTTCTTACTGATGTCACTTACTATTCCAGGGTTTTTCCTTTTAATTCCCAACTAAATCCTGAAATTTTTATGCATCATACACTTCTCAGTTTGTGACATTATTTTTTTTTGTATTTCACTGATCAATTGATACTAAAATTTGCCACCGTTCATATACATTTAGCTACTACATTAATTGGTGGATGATTTAAAGTAGAATTATGTTTAGAAAATAAACCTTCTATTCACTTCTCTGTTATAAACATATGTGTGTGTGTGGATACACAGAGTTAAATGAAATTTCAACAGATAAATGGATTTCTTTTTCAGATGAGTCTCGAGGACAGTCTGCCACTGTAATGTGTGGGTGCACGGAGAAAAGCTAATTAGGAGGTGTGGCCTCAGTGGAGGAAGTGTACCACAGCGGAGGGGAGCTTTGAGGTCTCTTTTGCTCAAGTTTCCCTCAAAGGGACTTTCAGCTGGCATCTGTTGCTTGCAAGATATAGCACTCTGATATCCAGCACCATGTCTGCCTAAGCGCTGTCATGCTCCCCTTCATGATGACAATGAATGAAACTTCTGAAATTAAACCCTACCATCCTCAATTAAATGCTTTCCTTATAGGAGGTGTCATGGTAATGGTGCCTTTTCACAGCAATAAAAGCCCTACTGAAGACGTACTACAAACCCAACATAAGTTTCACCAGGTACAGTTCCCAAATACGTCATGACACAATGATAAATTACACAACATTTTTATAAAAGGTATATGTGTCACTTAGTAATACTAAGAAAACTAGCTAAAATAAATGAAATAAGTGGCAAATCAAGTGTATTTCATGTTCTGTTTACTCCCATGGGAGGCCTTCCTCTTTCTTTATGGAGACAGAGGAGTGAATTGAAGGAGGCAGTGTAGGTGGGAGGTGTGAATTGGGGGGGGGGGAAGTTGTAGATGGGAGGTTGTAGGAATGGAACAAGAGGAGAGGATGGAGGGGAAACTGTGGTTGGTATGTAAAATAAATGAAAACAGTTAATAGAAAAAAGACCTTCTGTGTAAACATGTGTATCTATCAGGAATATAGACAGTCCTCAAACTGAGATCCATAGTTAAAGAAGGGATGGATGGAGGGAGAGAGAAAGAGATTGGTAATTCTGGGTCTGACTAACCTAGAAATGTGTGAACTCCACAATGTTATGAGGAAAATCAAAACACAAATTGAAAATAAAATTTTGTTTTGCATAATTTCATTTAGACATACCATGACAACCGTTCTAACTATAGTCTGAGGGAGAAACGTAAGGGGTTTTGTAGTGCTCCCTTAAAAGAATATGCGATAAAAACAGCCATGGCAGGAATTAAGATATCTCAAGCACACACTCATACCTAAAATTTGCTTATTAGGCTATTGAAGCCATGGAGTCCAGCAAATTGAAGCTTCCTCGGGAATCTCATGCTGGAGAAAGCAAAAGACTGGGAGACAGGTGCTACCTAGCTAGGAATCTTGTCTACTGGAAAAAGGTTTATATCTTGATAAAGCCCAGTCAATGATGGTGGGGAGGGTCCTATCAGGGTCAAGAATCCTTATCTGTACAAATTTCCCAAACACTTTATGTCAGCATCCTAAAGATGAACTAGGGGGTCCTTTAACATTTTATTTCCTTTTGCATATGTGGCCAAATTTAATATATCTCCATGATTAGTTTTACATTATTGTTTCTTTTATTGTCCTATTGAGAACTGGCGCCCAGACAGGATATGGTTTAAATGCAGAACCAAGACCTTGAACTAACAACTTTTAAAACAAAAGAAGGTATCAATCCATTTATATAACAAAAAGGGCAACCATGATAAAAGTAGATCAAAGCCCAGGGAGCTAAGCATGTGGCAAGTAGACCTAGGTTGGCAGCTATGTTTCTTTATTTAAAAATCAATGCTTAAGAGCCTTTTCCTCTTCACAAAGACAAAGGCGTTATCAGAACTAATGGCTGATGTGAGTGCCTAGCACTGTTTTAACAGATTATAGGTCGATTTTAATTTTGCTTTACAAATTACAAAGAGCCCGTCAATAAGATTATGGATGAGAGATCCCAAATACTGCTGAGGAAGTAACCCACCCTTTCAAGTTCAAATGGATTAGTGAAAAATATTGAAGAAGGGGGATGTGTCAGAAGACATAGAAATAAATATATTTTTGTTTGTTCATAAACATGCAAAAACATGCTGATATTATGTTGTTATAGTAATAACTCACTCAACATATCTAAATGTCTTATTTAGAAATTAAGAATTTATTTTACTAAACAAAAGAGATCATATTTAAGCTTGAAAAAGTCAGACTCATTATTAAACTATTAATAAATACCTGAAATATGTAAATTAATATTCTGCCTCACAAAGTTACAATTTAGAACTCTTACGTGTAGGTTACATCTTTCTAAAGATAAACAACTTTAAAAAATAATTATTCCCTTACCAATATGTATTGAAATATTTTTTACATGCTTAAAATTGTGTTTCATTCTCTTAATTTTATAGGATACATCATTGTTCTCTGCTCTAGTTATAATTGAGTCTTCCTATTTTAACAAGCATTTTTAATAGGAAAAGCTAAGCAAGAAATAACCAGCCTATTTTAATCCGAGACTCGTTTAGCCCAGAGTAATGACAGAAATTAAGGCTAGAACTATTTGAAGCAGAAGATATGCTAAGAAAGCAGTTCCCCTAATAAAGGAATATGGGGATACATATGTGCGTTTTGATTAATTACATCCAAAGGTCAGTTTCAGGAGCATGACCCAATAATGGAGAAGTGACATGTGAACAATAAGACAGATACAACATCATTTTCTTGACTACACTTAAAAATTATTGCATGGAAGCAAGTTTAATAAAAAAAAAACGTAACTTTGTTTTGGCATACAATTTTATGTGCTGTTACTCACATCTGTAGTTTGCAAATCTTTGTGTGACCTGAAATGTTTAGCAAAACCAATGGTTATATCCTGGAGCTGTTTGTAAGTGGTTCAGGGCACAATATGGCACTTGACTACAGTCCAGGCTTTTCTGAAGTCATTTCAGAAGCCTCTGCTGAGATCCCATTCGCTGCTAAGCACACAGAAAGTCATTTCACAAGGGGAGAATTAGAGATCTGCTGAAGAAGAAAGGGCTCCCCAAGCCCTCTTTGCCACACACAGAAACTTGAAAAACAAATCGCCCCTTTCTCTCCCGCATGAAACTTTCAGAAATTGCCCTAGTCCACAGTCAGATCCTCTGGAGCAGTTGCCGAGTCAGCGCCTCAAGCAGAGAGGGCAGGCACTAACAGCAGAAGAACTCAGTCATGCAAAGGATGGCCCTCCCTCTGCAAAACACAGGAGTCCCCTCAGACCACTCAGGGTGCAGTCAGCCAGAAGTGAAAATTTGGTTCTCAAGACTCCTCAGGGCAAAGGTTCAAATGATTTCTTTCATAAGTACCTCCTTGGATTGTGTTTGGATGTAATTAACAGAACTGAAATTCACGACACCAAATGGAAGACTTTGTCAATGAAGTGAGACACAATTACCTGGCACAATGGAGAGTTCTTTCCCCCCTCTTCAATGCATAGCTGACAAGCAACGAGCTTGGAAGATTTGATCAGTGAGGTCAGCAGGAACCAGTGAAGGCTGAATAGAAACTTGCCACTGAATCTTTCTTATTCACTGACTTTGAAACCTGTGACTTCTGAGAGAACACTAACAAAAAAATAACATGTGATCATATCCCAATATGAATTATGGGGAATTAATAAATACTGTCTTACTCTTCTATTGAATAATTTATACCTTATTAGTACTCCTACAAGGTTCACTTCTCGGTAGCTACGTAATGGTGATGAAAAAGAACCCTTGAAACAAAAATATGGGAAAATTAGCTTTTTCTATCTCTTGGATGGTACTGCATGCTGGATTCATGATCAGCACTTGATTATAGGTTAATACTCCATATCTCTTGAGTAAGACTCTCTCTGCTTTATAGCTATTAAACTGATCCTCATTAAGGCTAAAAAACTATTTGGAAACAACTGTGAAGCATGGGTAAGGATTCACAAGGAGATTAACATTAAACAAGTACATTCTCTTATCACCTCCCCATACTTCATTTCTACATTCAGAGCAGAACATCATTATATTTTCACACACTGGGGGGTATCAGAAATAAAAATCAGCGTATCAAGTTTATTTCGTATAAATAAGGCTGATTTATTCAGCATCTTTTTGGACTTCACTGGATCATATAAGAATTGGCAGATACTACCTCTCTGCATGATAATTTATGTGAGGTTTAATCAGCTTGTTTGTTGTGTATTTCTTTATTTTAGACTATGCACTCTAGATTTTATTGCTTAATGTCATGTGTCAGAGGAATTATGGTCCCATTGCTTTCTATACTTTGAAAGAACAATACATTTCCAGTGTCACAACGAGGGATCCAGGTACCTGTGAGTCTATGGACGAAATATCCTGGCCATAAAGTACCAAGACTTTTGTGAAGAGTGGGGTTTTAGAGATTCCATCCACTTTCCTGCTAAAAGCAAGTATTTTATTTCTTCATTCTAGTATATCTGTTTTACCTCATAAATACACATGTCTTCTTGAGCCCAGATTCACACACCATGGCCTCCAGGAAATGGAGAAACATTCAGATTTATTTGCATTTAGAGAACTCACATGAACTCAAATAAACTAACAACTAATAAAACTAGTTTTAGCTGGAGTAATTCCAAAGGAAGAAAGATTAACACAAGGTAGGCATTTTTATTCCTGGAACACAACTTAATTATTTTAAGTTTATATATATATATATATATATATATATATATATATATATATATATATATAATTTGCCATCAGTCCATTATCTAACATTTGTTTTGTATAAATATTGGTAAGTAAACCACTTCCCAATCTGCAGCTCATTCTGCATGAAAATGATACAGGAGAAGTCAGGAATTATCAAGGTTCCTGAGGCACTAGTTATTCCTAACCACGGTTTATCAACATTTGTCCTTATAATCACAGGCAAATGTTGTCTTCATCACCCATCAAGAAAAATTTTCTTTACAACTGACAAAAGCCACCACAGAAAATCAAGGCCAATCAAAATGAGTTCATAAATAAACATATAAAAGAAGTATATTAAGAAGAAAACTAAGAAATCAATCAATATGCTTTTAAACTGAATTCTTATGTTGCTTTATCTTGAATCTGGATGTAAATTATAACCTTTGAGCAATGTAACTGCAGAAGGCTAGTAGGCCCAAGTCTCTTGGTTTGTCTCATAGAACAATTCTGTCAGTCAAAACTTTCAGCCTACATCCCATTCCCAAACCCGTTCCTTTCATGAAAGTACATTAAAGAATTACTTTTTAAAAAATAGTTTTCAGAAGTAAGTTTTTGTGACTATTGTTATTATTATGGATTTTTTAATGTTGTTAGGTCTACCCTTTCTTCCATAGTCCCTCGTAAGTGTCACTGCCTATTACATTTCCATGGTTCTAGTGGATAAATGTCACATGGTCAATCCTGAAAGAGAACCTCTAGGTCATGAAAGAAAGGGCTGTGCTGCTGGCCATGAACCATGAGGAAATAATTTTAAAGGAACAGCAGTAGTAACAATTTGTTTTTTTATTTTTTGAGATATTACAATATCTTCTTACTGACAAAAGTTTAACCTCTTTTTGATATGGCAGAAAGACTGGCGATAAGAGAAATAGGAGAGTAATGACATAGTTAATGTATTTGATGAAAACTACGAAGTTTTAACCATGGCATATTAACTACACATTCCTTTCTCCAGTTCTTTGAAACTCCTGGTTTAAAATTAGTAAGATGTCATAAAATATTGTTTTGTTGCTGAATTTCTAACACCTTTCACTATTTAGTGTGTGCTTCACCGTCAAGAGGGAATTATCTCCCACACGTGTTTTCTGAGCATCTTTCATTTATCTCAGAATCGAAAAGAAAATTAAGTTCTCACAGACACCCCATGCCCATATGCGAGTCTCCCTGTTATCAAATCTTTAATAACCCCAGGAATTGTTTTAGTTCATAAAGAAATGGAAAGGTTACATTCATGTAGGAAGATGTAAGTTCTTTTTATCTGATAAAGAATGATGTGGAGAATATCTCCCCTGTAGGTATAGATCTGATATAACATTATAAAATTCATAGACATTCTTTGAAGCACTTTAGTTAAACAAATGTGTCTTCTGAATAATATGTATGCATCTGTGTGTAACAGGTTGTGAAATGTCTGGATATTGTTGCGGTGTTAAAACTCTATGTCTTGAGATTGTAGCTTAACCCTCTTCTCAGTTCTCACATGCAATGTTATTGACCTCATATTGAGAACAAAACCACATGCAAATAAATAAACAGTGACAGTGCCCTGGGTGAAGAAGAAAACACAATTTAGTGGCAAGCAGCATTTCTTTGTTTCCTTGAACAGAAATGCCCTCATGATTCACAGGGTGTAATGAAGACAGCTGTGGGGAAAACCCAGACATTCAAAGAATGGAGCCCTGCAATGTACTTTCTCAGTCTGGGTTCACAAGCCAGAGCAGCTGGCAGCAGAGGAAAATCAACTGTGCACATGGGCAGAGAAAACCTGAGAGCCCTCCCCAAACCCTTGTTCACATTCTGCTATTTTTTATTTATTTATGTATTTATTTATTTATGTATTTATTGATCTTGACTGTAGGCAATGCCATAATCCTGTATATTCATAGTTGATCACAGATTTTGAGGGGCATGAAAACATTACTTCATAAAAGGCAAATATCTTGTGAAAAGCCTATGGCAAGACTACAGTTGTTTAATAAAGTTTGTAGATACATGCAATCCTTTGTATTTATACAGCTCCTCATAAACACTGGTTTATCAAATATAAATGAAAAGTGTCTATTTATTCACAGTTTTTAAAATTTGACTCCATCTTTCCTTGTTAGAAGAAAATATGCTCAGAGATAAAAAATAAGACATAAATAATTATAGTAAAAGCCTTTATGAAAATAAAAAAGGATTTTTCTGATTAGGTATGGGGGGGGTAACTTTGGCCTGAAAGAAGATCATGGTGGTAGATTTTCTTTAAAAACTTTTAATAGCCGGGCGGTGGTGGCACACGCCTTTAATCCCAGCACTTGGGAGGCAGAGGCAGGTGGATCTCTGTGAGTTCGAGACCAGCCTGTTCTACAAGAGCTAGTTCCAGGACAGGCTCCAAAACCACAGAGAAACCCTGTCTCAAAAAAACAAACAAAAAAAATTAATAATAAGATTTTCCTATAATTTTTCTTCTTTTAATGCATGTATAGGTGGAGGTATATATTTAAATATGATGGCCTTTGGGTGAGGAAGGGAATACAGATGTGAGCACGCACAGGTAAGCTGAAGTTGATGGCTAGAATCTTTCTTCATTACTCTCCACCTTTGTTATTTTTAAATCTGGCTCTCTCAATCAAACACTGACTCTTTACATTATGCTAACTGTCTTAACAACTTTGGATATTCCTGTATCTGCCTCCCAAACCTAGAAATCTCAGAAAGCAACCTTGCTGCATGACAATTATCTGGGGTTGGGAATCCAAAATACAGTTTCCTTGCTTGTTTGATAAACACATTATCTGCTCAACTTTCTCTCCAAAACCAATCATAAGGAATTTTAACATTAAAACGGAGATATTGTATGATTTTTATCTTCAGATCGGATTATCCACCTCCCTATAGAATAGCTTTAAATATCTATTACACTGAAAAACACTGAGGAGGGAAATGTGTGTTTTTTGTGAGTCATTGTGATTTTCTTTCAGTAATGAGTGGAACAAACTCACAGAGAAGATCAACCTTAAAATGTATCAGTTCTCCATTACTATAGAACAACTCTAAAATTTCTACAGGCTGATATTGCGGTGATTTATCTTTATATCAGGAATCAAGATGTCCTAGGATCCTGTGTTTGTTTAAGAGTGCTTTATTCTCTTAAGAAAACAGCAGTAGGGTCTGCATGTGTGGCTTTAGTGTCCACATGAAAGGAACTCAGAGTGATGACATCAAAATTGCTGTATCTTTTACTAATAGTAACACTTTCTTTCAGAGCTCAAATCATTGATATGTCACAGTGATTTGTCAGGTTATCATTTATTCTGTAGTGCAACTGTCTCTTACATCTTGGAAAACTAATTACAACCCAGTCTTAATGGTCAATTAGACCATAATTTTAGCATCTGGTTATACATTTTTCAGAGAGCATTGTATAAAAATTATGCTCCGTGTTCACACATTCATTTAAGACTACAACTGGGGTAAAACACTGTGTTTTAACTGTTAACACATAATGCTGTGAGAAGTTAGAGTCAGGCAATTGTGATGACGTTAGGAAATTGTGGGTGGGTAAAAGCGAAAGTCAAAATAATAAAAAACATATCTTATTAATGACATGGTCATACCTGAATATGTGCTCTTATATTTGTGCCAGTAAAATTCAGGAAAGGCATTGAATGATTACAAGCAAAAGAATTGACATATTTCAAGTTGACATATTTCTCTATCTTTTCCAAAGAATCCAAGATAGACTCTGGAGTACGTCATGTACATAAAAGAAGTAGATAGAATTGCAAAAAAAATGTCATAAATATGATTTTTACTTTAAAGGAAAACACTATATTTATCTATTTATTTATTTAGGTTTACATAAACTCATTTTATTTCATTATATTTTGATCATGATTCCCGTAACTCAGTTCCTCGTAGATCAAAGCAAGAGAGTGTGGTGTCTTTACTAAGAGAACACCTTGTGATATCTTGTATTATTTTTCTTCCCTAACTGATTGAGCTGCTGGACCTTCTAGAGTGTGTTAGCAAGTTTGTCATCCAGTGAATTTGTGTGTTCCTCCTCTGCTAGTTTACATGCAGAGAGCCTCATGAACAATGTAACTATTCCTATGATGCAATACGGTTTCAATGAGTTTATGTGTTTGTGGATAAAATTTAATACAACTCTTCTTTTATAAACAGAGAAGATATCAGAATTATTTTTAGAATATCTCCACCATGTGAGAACATAACAAGATAAAAAGCTTTCCTATTTATGAAGAGTATTCAGAGTATATATAACTGTACTGTATAAGAAAAGAGATGCTGAAAATACCATTAAAGTTGTTGGGCATAAGCAAAAAGAAGAACATGCAAAGTTTGTCATATGTTATACTTGGAATATGAAATTCATCCTATCTGGAAACTGAAGTCTTGGTATCACAAAATTAAACCTTTATTTATCTTATAGAAACACAATAATGACTCTATACTACATGGAATTTAAAATTATCTTGATAAATAATTTTGTACATAAAAATCCAATATCCTGCTTATTTTTAGCAAGAAAAAGTTAGACATTTCACATGTCCTGCTATGTGTAAATGGATAAATTAATGAATAAACGAATGACTTGATAATCTTGTAAGCAGAGACTACACCTTGGTTTCCCAACTACACAGACCCAAATATCCCACAGAAACTATATTAATTACAACACTGCTTTGCCGAACATAGGCATTTTCCTACCTAACTCTTAATTTTTAAATTAATCCATTTTTATTAATCTGTGTATCACCACAAGGCTGTGGTATACCAGCAAGGTTTCAGCATCTTTCTCCCTTGACAGCTACATTGCATCTGTTGGACTCTGCATTCTTTTCTCCTCTTTCTCTGCTTGGATTTCCAGCACTCTATATTCTGTCATGCCATTGGTCAAAGCAGCTTCTTTATTAACCAATGCTAATAAAACTTATTCACAGTATACAGAGGGGAATCCCACATCATGAACATATTTCAAGGTCTATCATCCAGCACTAAAAAGAAATGGACTGTTGATACAAACAGTTAATTGAGAAGTTCTCTAATTTGTTCCATAGAATAAAAAACTCCAATATGAAAGACTAGTGTATGATTAGATTAATATAAATTTTGAAATGAAAAAATTCAACACATGGGGAATAGATTGATAGTAATCTAAGGTTAAAGGTTGAGTGGAGAGAAGAGCTGGCAGTAGGTGTGTGTGTACACAAGGACTGAGTTAGAGGAAAACTTCCCTGTCTTGACATCTTTTTAGATATAAGGATTTATATAGAAGATATGGTTATGTAAAATCAAATTCATAACACACAGGAGTACCAATAACTATGGGAAATCTTGTAAGTTACTGAATTGAAGCACTATCAATATCCATTTTAAAAAAAGAAAAATCAAGGGGTTGAGCTGCCCAAAGTAAACTTTATTGTTCTCTTTTTTAAAAATTCGTTTTACTTGTCAATTATGATGATTTAAATTTTACTTAGAACATAAAAGAGATGTAAAGCAAGCAGAAACTAAGGAAAAATAAGGATTAGAAGAAGAGAAATACTGATAGCATATTGAATTTCATAATGCAATCTGAATACAATTGTAGATGCTAAAGACAATGGAGTTCAAAAGTCATCGTTATCTTTATTTCACCTGTAATCAAATAACACAGCAAGGTAAATGGATCTTTCTAAAATTTGAGGAAGTTTACTTTGTCTAACTATATTAAATGATGCCTAAATAAATTGTAATCTTTTAATAAGGGATTATTCAGTGTAACTCAGTAGCTTATCCTTACACAAACAACAAATTCTCAAAGCTGAAACTGATTCTGATGCAGTTCTACTCTTTCTATGTATTTACATAAACTGTGACAAAAGAAAAACTGTTATAAGTGTGCATGTTACCTTTCATTCTGCTGTAACTAAACCCTTAACAGAAAATACCTTAAAGGGAAAGGGGTGCATTTGAGGTCACTGTTTGCAGGAAGATCACATCACATCATGGCAAGGACCATGGGGGAACTACCTACATTTGTCTTTCGTTAGGAACATGAGCAAGATAAACTTTCATGCTCAATATACTTTCTGCTTTTCACACAGTCTGGGACTCCATCTGGTATCACCAACATTCAGGTGAGTCTTCTAATTTCAATTAACTTCTCTGGAAATAGCTTTACAGACACACCCTGAGGTGTTGTAAGGAGCGCTGCTTGGTGCTTTTTGGTTCCCTGTCTACCCAGACCACGGAAATAATCACATAGAAACTGTATTAATTAAATTATTGCTTGTCCCATTAGCTCTAGCTTCTTATTGGCTAACTTTTACATTTTAATTTAACCCATTTCTATTATTCTAGTCTGTCTATCGCCATGTGAATGTGGCTTACCGAGTAAAGCTCCATCGGGCTCCAGTGGGGTTACATGGCTTCTCTCTCACTCCAGCCCCTTTCTCCCAGCATTTCTCTTAGTTTTCCCTGCCTAGCTCTGTTCCCCTATAGGTCCAAAGCAGTTCCTTTATTAACCAATGATATTCACAGCATACAGAGGGGAATCTCACATCACTGAGGTGTATTTCCTGAGTGATTATAATTCAGGCAGGTTGATAATGAAGGCCAATCAATATTCCCTCACCATTTGGAGGCCTCTTTATGACTAGGAAATAGATAGACCTTAAAATTTCTGACACTTTCAATTGTATCTGAAGCCCTGGCCAAATGATTAGCTCAATGAAACTGTGCATAGGAGACTGGAGTCAGCGCAGATTGAGTTACAGCTAAATATAAGAGCAGTATCAAAGACTCCGCTAGCTATATTTAGACTAAAATGAGATCTAAATAGCACTGATGTTCTTTTCATTTTTTTTCACCTTATTACCACAAGAATTAATTGTTCTTTGCCTTGTGCATCAGGATTTCACCAGGGGCCATCTCATTATCACCCGACAGTTCAACTGGTAAAATATCACTGTTTTCATACAATTATCAATATTAGTCATTTTACATAAAAACCTTTGCAAAAGACTAGTAAGTCTATTGTATATGCAATTATAAATGAGAAAACCAATAATTAATGGGAAATAAGTCCTCCTAGTTCATAAACTAGTCATAGATATAAATATAATAATATTTGTCTAGTTTCTAAACCTAAAACTGTCATTCTGATTATCTTGACTGGGTCCTAGACAAAAACATCATATAAGGTGTGCCTGAATTAATATAATATTTGATTACATATAAAAATTCATATTTTTCATGATTATAGAACAGTTTAATAGTAACATTAAACTAAATTGTGTTTGTTTGGGCAGCTCATATATTAAAATTGGAAATAACCAAAAAATAAGGTTGAGAGTCATTTCAACTTCTAAATCTTACTAGATAAGCTTAGATAAAGAGTTTGAATTCTGGATGCAGACAAAGAACCAGGGTTATGAGTTGACCCACACCAGCACCCACCAAATCTATGAACTGTAGGAACATGTGAAGGGGACAAACCTTCAGAATCTCCATGTACACAGAACAACAGGATATCTAAGAGATGCTTCAGTGAGGACCCATTTTGGTGGTATAGCAGAAACCTGGGGCCTTGAGCCAGATCAATGACTCTTGGCAATGAACACCTGCATTTAAAGAAGAATGGTCTAAAGGCTAAACTGTATGACTCAAAGGGCCACTCTACAACTTCCACAATGAGATTCTTATGGGTTTTTTGTTTGTTTATTTTTTGTTTTTTGTCTGTTTTTTATTGTTTTATTTTGTTTCCTTGTTTGTTGGTTTTTGGTTTTTCTTTTAAATTTGTTTTGATTTGTGGGGGAGGTTGGAAGAGCAAAAGGTAGAAGCCAGGAAACTGGAATATAAGCAGAATCCGATTGTATGATGTGTAATCCACAAAGAATAAATCAAAAAGTAGAATTTGACTTTGAGTTTTTCTGTTATCAATAATAATAAAATAGTTATCATCCCTTGTCTGTAATTTTAAGTGATTATCTTTTATTTATCTTCTCATTGCCCTATATATGATTGTTAAAGAATAGCACTGCACCTTGTGATCATTAATATACTAATTAAATTAATCCAGGTCAATCTTTACTGTCAACTTTAATGTTGTTTAGAACTTTCAGAGTTGTAATTATTAAGATGTCACCTAATTAAAGTCATTTTGGACTGTTACTGATTTTCATAGTACAAAATCAATTGCACAAAATACAAGACAACAGCCAATATTATTTGAATGTGGGTGTATATTTGCTGTGAATTCTACATTCTCCTTCTCTTCCTTCTTCTCCCTCCTCTTTATTTACATTGAGTCTTCAACATATTTTTCATCTGCCTTTTCCTTTCTTAATAATCTTTTCTATCTTTGTTTCTTTTATCTTCTAATTTTTATTTTTAAATTCTGCTAGATGGCTGTAAAATTTCTTTTAGCAACATTATTTTAATGATTTCATTATTATAGGCAAAGCCAACCTATTCTCCTATGTTCTAGCTGCTAACTACTGCTGGAGAGCAAGTCAGGCCAAATGATTAGGATGCTTCAACTTTGCATATGTGATACCCAGAGCCAAGTTTATTCTCAATAATTCTTTACCGAAAATAACTAATATGCTATTCTCTGGCTACTTGTTTTGTTTTCCCTACAGCCTATGTTTTCAACAAGTTAGTTTATTTTCAAATCTCAATTTAGCAATTCTGTTCCTGTCCTCTATTTATCTTCCTTTTTATGTTTTTCTTTGCTGAGTCAAACATTTCCCTTCATACAAATATTCTAGTCCCCTGATCCCTAGAGAAATAGAAGTCTTCAAGTAAAACGCTGACAAAACACAAACTTCCAATACATTTTATTTTCTTATGCTCCTTTATTTATTTATTTATTTATTTATTTATTTATTTATTTATTTATTTATTTTAATTTACGAGTCAGGGTATCTCCGTAGCTTTTTTGGTTCCGGTCCTGGAACTAACTCTTGTATACCAGGCTGGCCTCGAACTCACAGAGATCCGCCTGCCTCTGCCTCCCAAGTGCTGGGATTAAAGGCGTGCGTCACCACCTCCCGGCTACTTTTAAATAGAGTATCTATTCTAAAATTCTTATAGTTTACTTTCCCCAAACTCTTCATACTTTTAGATACCTTCTTTTTAAGTAAATCTCATTTTCATTTTTGCATTCCCAGTCCCTTGCTTATCTTTTAAACAGATTAAATCATAGTTATCTTTAGAAATAAATTCTTAAAGCCAATGTGTAAAGCAGTATTCCTCCCAGGTCTACCTTATTATCTTAAAACTATCTCCAAAGTCAGTGTGACTCTCCCTGCCACCACTTCCTGACAACACCCTAGCTACATGCACAATCAATTTGGCAAAGAATAAGATCATTAACAGAGTGAAACATGAATGTCCCAGAAATAAAAGGCATGCTTTTGTCTGGAAAATACTTAGATTTAGCTGTTTAGCATCACGTTTCTGACGCTGTAGGAAAGAGATGAATGATTTTGTATTTCTCACAGTCATTTTTCACACCTTTAATGGTTCCTACATCAGTAAATGATACTAAAATCCACATCCACACAATTTCTTGAGTCAGAAATCTCAATATTGGTCTGCAAGCATATCTCAGATGTATAGTGCAGATGCTGTTGCTGAATTAAAAACCCCATTGTCTATATTGTTCTCCCACCATTCACCTTATATCCAGTGTCACTAGAATTAAATTCATTGGAATAGTCTCTTCATTTATGAATAATTTTGAAAAGCCAGAGAGGGTATAAATGGCCCTATGATATTTCTCCTGCCTCCTGTGATTTTTTGAATGTGTATGTTCTAAATATATTTCTTCTATTAGCTGTAAACTCCATCTTACCTTTACTTCTCTCTGTGCTTGCTTTCAAACATTTTTTTTTCTCAGTGCAAGATAGCCTTACACTCATTCATCAACCTTTATTCAACATTGGATCTTAGTTAAGATGACCTTTCTTCAGAAACAGTGACTGATCTCCACTGTGCTGGTATTTCCATTTGTTCTGCCGTGTTAGCAATCATACTACTGACACTGATCACAGTGAGCAAATGTTGTAAGACTGCTACATAACTAGATCTTGATAGTTATCTGAGGTTTGATCTCATTATTATGACTCAGTCTGGTCTTCAAAATTCTTAAGTTTAGCCAGTCTGATCTCTAACTCACTAACTCACAAGCTCTTGCTTCTGCCTCCCTAGTAACGAGATGGTAAGTACTAGACAACATATTTGGCTCATTTCATTGGTATCCATTCTCAAAACATTTTATAGTTTTTAATATATCCAATTTGCTGAGAATAAATCAGCATTCCATAGAGGGGAGATTTCTGATAGGCTATCTAATCCTGGGTAGTCATCTCTAAACACATGAACATACAAGTAATACTAAATGGACTCAATAGTTGCTGTGCATGCGTGTGTGTGTGTGTGTGTGTGTGCGTGAGAGAGAGAGAGAGAGAGAGAGAGAGAGAGAGAGAGAGAGAGAGAGAGAGAATAATGTTTGAAGAAGAAGTCACAATTTTGAATGTGATTGGGAGGTATATTGGAGAAGTCAGAGAGGAGATTAAGATGAGTCTGAAAAGGATCTTAGTGTATTAATGAGGTTCTCGTGTATTAAATCCAAAAATAAACATTTAAAGTATACATGATAACAACAAATTTACTGAAGGTTACATGCGCTATAGAATATTGTACGTAGGGTCTGGGGGCTAGTTTAGTGAGTAGAGGGCTTTCTAGTCAACATAAGAAAATGTGTTCAGATTTCTAACAACTATGAAAGAGTTCCTCATCGTGGCATCCTACTATAAGCCCCGGCTGCGGCCTCCAAAGAGATGCTTGAGAAGGGAAAACTGACCCACTCTGTGATCAGTTTAGAGAAAATGGTACGCTTGAGTCTGTTCCAGAAAATAATGAGGATAATCCTTTGAAGAGTCCATCTTGCCATCAACTTCTGGCCTCTGCATTTCCCATACAGGCAAATACATCCAACCGCCTCACAAACGTGCATACATGTGTATAATACAGAAACATATAGTCACTCAGAATGTGTAACTTTTTAAGGTATGTGAATGCAATTATATCATATAAATACATAAGTTCTAAAAGAGAAAATATGTTTCTATTTCCAACACTTAGAAATAGAATATTAGTAATTCAACATATATTTTAAATATTGTAGGTATTAACTATTTAATAAGTATTCCAATTATTTTAGATAGTAGATATTCAATAAGTATATTGATTGTATTTTAAGACTAAAAGTAGCATGTACACAAAGTATAGGAAAGTCATTAGATTAAAATATATGAGTTAAATTAACATTTTAGATTTGGCTTACCCTACAATGGAAAGAGCAATTGTCATAAAATATGGTATGAACAGGAAAGAAGGGGGGATAAAATTCTACATTCCAAACAGGTAACTTTTACTATAATCAACATGAGGTTAGAACTCGTTTTGTTAATCAAAATCAAGTATGAAACATAAACTATAGATTTGAAAATTTTATTAATATATAAACCATAATACACATTATAAACGATGCTATTAGCTGTTGAAGGAGCCCACTTGTTGGTTCCTGTCTGCTCAGCCCCAATATAATCACACAGAAACTGTATTAGCTGTCTTGATTATTGTTATTTATTAACATACAAGTTTATGCACGTAGACCGAAACATCCATATATTTCTTATGTAATACCCATAAATGTTCTCTGAAAAATTGGTGTCAAACTTTCAAACCATTATAACAACTATAAATTCTCTGAAGAACCCTTGTTAGAAATGGTTAAAGACAACATTCACAGAGTTCAAACCTGGGAACAGCTTTACATAAGAAACTACAGATGAGATGCCTCCTTCAGGTAGCAACTGTTTCTTCTCTATTTGGCATAATGGAGTCCACACTATACTTGGGAACTAAGCAGTTTTGCTTATAGATTATAACTACATATGATGAGGTTTAACTCTGAGTCGAGTTAGGGGAATTTATGCAATTTGGGGAATATTCTCTTGAACAAGACTAAAGGGGACATATTTTTTTGGTTACCAATTAATTCTTTATCAATTTTCTACTCTTCTGTGGAATGAAGTTTTAGAAGCAAAGAAGCTCTAAAGAACTTGAATGACAAACTTTACTACATGACTGAGGAACAGTTTCTACTTGTTTTTAAAATCCAAACAACTATATAACTTACCAGTAAATTGTGTATTCAGGTAAACAGGTTTTCAATCTATGCAGTAGATGTTTTTAAATATTTTTTCCAATTTCATTTACACCAAAACATCTGTAGAAAACTAGACAGATGATAGATAAAAAACTAGATACATAGATAGATGATAGATAGATAGATAGATGATAGATAGATAGATGATAGGTAGATAGATAGATAGATAGATAGATAGATAGATAGATAGATAGATAGACAGTTGATAGATGATTGACAGAGGTATTCGTTAATTTTTGTATACATATGTTAAAATCATAAATGTTGAAATTAAGTTAGAACATAACAAAGTAGTTGGGAAATTGTATTACAAAATGTAATCTACTCATATATAAATTAAAAATTTCTAAAAAATCTTTGTTGTTACTACAACATATCAAAATCATTGCCATTGATTTTGTCAGAGAATCCATATTTACAAATGTATAGTTAATTAAATGTAAAGACTATTATTATTCACACCATTTATCAATAATGCATCAATTCAAACAAAGCACAAAATATCCATATTGCACAAAAGTAGTCTGAGCTGTCACTTTTATAGACATTGTCCCTTGTTTGGATCCCTGAAATACAGCACATAGGGTGTATACTTCCTATCTATTTTCCTATTACTTTTGAGTCACCAAATAAATTGAAAGAGAAGCTACCAGTCTCACTGATAGAGGATTGCTTTCATATTTCTTAAGTTTTGCAGTTCCACTTGACTTGAAGAGCATTAGCTGCTGGTTAAAAAAAGGGTTTTCAAAGTTACGGATTTTAGCACTATGTTGACTGAGGATTCTGATGTTCAGCAAACTTGGCTGAAGCCTAGAAAGTGACAGATGCATGAAAAGCTGAAAAATAGGACACACAACTGTGGGCTCAGCTGATAAACTTCTGTCCGAGATTGACTACTGCAAAGTGCTGACACCCAGACTAAGGTAGGAGAGCTCACAATTCATTTCTAGTGTCTTCCTCTCACCCCAAACAGTGATTAAACAGATATCAAATTAGTATTTGTCTCCAAGTTGGATGTTCTATGTATGTATCGAGGGGAAATCCAAAATAATCTACAGTTTGATATAATAAATACTTTTGTATCCTTACTGCACATGATGAAGATAATTGAGACAATTAATAGAAGAAATAATACTATGTAAACTGGCACACTTACGTTTTTGACAGTTCATTATAATGCTCTCTGGCATCAAAGAAAAGAGCATGTCATCCTGTATTATCTGTCTCTGTCCAAGTTGGATAGTTGTCTACTAAGGGAAGACTTCAACATTCAGAATCTTTTCAGAAGATTTTAATTAGAAGACTCTTTAAGTTAAAAGAGCTACATTTTTTCTCATCCTTAAAATTAGGATATAATCTACTTGATCACCAGGGATTTTACCAGGACAAAGTACCCGTAGAACCTAAGCATTCATGTGTCTGCAAAGGCTAGGCTTGGAGATAGCAGAAGAGCTCAGAGGCCTGCTGGTGCTCACAGCTCCTGAAATTTCTTAAGTGCTTTCATCCGCACTGAATATAATTTATAAGAATAAAATCAAAATCTCAATCTCTATAAATTAAGTAGAATAAAAGGTAAATTTGGTCTTTCAATGGCCACTGGAATTTCCTACATTGTTTTTTGTTTGTAAAGAACACTAAACCAATAATGACAGTGAAATGCAATCCCGTAATACAGGTCAGTCGGTTACATCAGTAACAATTACAGCTGTGTGCATTCAGTTCTGCTCATTCTATCCTCCACAAAAAGACATTTCTCTCCATTTCTCATTAACTTACCCTGTTCTCTATGATTTCTTTATCTATTCCAATTTAATTTTTTCCTATCTTTGCAAGCCAGGTACATTTTAACTTTGCCATTAGTCTTTACTTGATATGTTAAATGTTAGCCTTTGTTTCCCTAAGGACATCTAATTAGATGTCAACCAGTAGAGGTTGGGACCTCTAAAACACATTCTCTCCCATTTTAATAACCATTGGAATGACATATTTAATGGAAGCCCCTCCATTCTACAGGTACATGGTTTCTTAATTGCTTTGTCTGTACTTTTGGCAGGCATAATAAACAGGAAACCCTTTCTTCTGAAATTGATGCTCCTATTAGCTTCCTTCTGCAGTAGCTATTAACCATAACTAAAATGTAAATATATAAATCAAAATAAGTGTTCCATAATGGAGATCATAAAATCTACTACATAAAATGACTTCATATAAATATGCTGAACTATATCAGCAGCCAAATATTAAATTTTAAACTGAAAAATATTACAAGAGAGACAAGTCATGTAAAATCACCACCAAACAAAATATTACTACAATTAGTTTTTTCAAGGTCAAAGTCATGAATGGGAATATAATGATTTTGAAAATATGTTCCAGAGGAGGAAATGAGATCTCTTATGTTGATAGTTGGTGAGGAAGGAGGTGAAATGAAACTATGAAAATCATTGTCATAATGAAAATGCAAAAAGTGGCAATATTTTTACACTTTAATTGTACTAATTCCTTTATGTAACCCCATACAGATTGAAGTGATCTGAGTATGTACTGAAACTGGCATTATCTTCACAAGTAGTAAACATTCAAATCACCGGAGGGGATAAAAATAATTTTTAAAAAGCAACAAGAAAAGAAACTACAGAGGTAGATCACATTTTATGTCTGTCTAACAAACTTGTGTATCTTAGTTTTATGCTAGAACATGAGATGTTCAAGAGCTCTGACTGCACCACATTTAGTGCTTTTATACTGGTGAGAATTTCAGAATTCAAGGAAATATTTTCATGGTCAAAATTACATGCAAACATGACTTTTAAAGATGTTCAGATAACTTTTTAAAAATGTGTCTTTGATCTTTTAAACTTTCAGATCAGTAGGATTTCTACATCTCCCAGGTGTTTGGATTTAAGCCTAACACACTTTGTATTGGTCAGTACTGGATTAAATAAGCATTTTATTAAAAGACAATAAATAATTTCTTAGAGTATCTACATGTAAAAAAATCTTTCTTTAGATATATTTAATTATCTTTCCAATTTTATATCAATTTAACACATCCTTCCTAAATTATTTTTCTCATTTTTTTAAAACTTAATGCAATATATATATAATCTTAGTTGATAATTTTCTTCCTGTTTTGCTTCACTCAAAGGATACAGTCCTTTTCTTAGTATTCTCTTTTGGATCATTGTCTGACACCTGGGAGATATTCAATAAATCCTTGTGAAACAGGTATATGTCTGTTATTGCTATGACTCATGTGTGGAAAAGGTCATAAGACCTTCCAGACAGTGTTAAATAGTATCAAATTCTACAGAAAATTTTGTGCTGTTAGAGGTAGAAATTGTTTGCTAATGGGTATGGATTTCTTTCCAGGACAATAAAAGTGTGCCAAACTGGAAAGTGGTGATGATTATACAGTCTCATGACCATATTACATTCACAAAATGTGCAGGGTAAATGAGTTCTTCTAATGTTATACAAATCATATCTCAATCTGTTCAAGTACACTGATTAATAAGCATTACTATTTTCTGGGCTTTGGGAGTTTTTCTTCAAGATATTTAAATTTATATTGACACTAAGTGAGAAAGTTCAGAACAGAAAACATAAGTGGAAATGGAAGATGACTACAAAGGTGGGAGTTGCTTTCCCCCTGCTGAGAGTTCTGCCTACCTTTTGATCAATGTCTCTTATCTACCAGCTGGGTATCTACACACTCTGTAGCCACAGATATTTCTATATCTATACAGCTCTATTTCAGTGTGTCAAAATGCAGTCAGAGCTACAAATAAATCTGTCACACTTAAAGTTTGAGACCTAAAGTAAAGAAACTGAAACATTTGAATTCAAGAGAGCAAGGCTTTGTAAATATATGTCTGGAAATGGTTGTTAAGAAAGTGACAACTAGCCGGGCGGTGGTGGCGCACGCCTTTAATCCCAGCACTCAGGAGGCAGAGGCAGGCGGATCTCTGTGAGTTCGAGACCAGCCTGGTCTACAAGAGCTAGTTCCAGGACAGGCTCCAAAACCACAGAGAAACCCTGTCTCGAAAAACCAAAAAAAAAAACAAACAAAAAAAAAAAAAAAAAAAGAAAGTGACAACTAATTTTCAAACCCATACCATAGTTTTACCACTTTAAGATCACTGGTAGTTCAATATGATATCATAAAGGAGAGTGAGAAGACATCAAGGGACCATGATGCATAAACCAAGGCATATTTAGTGGTGTGAAGTTTTGCGTAATACTGGGTAGAGAATAATAAGGATATGGGCATTAACCAAACCATCTGTTGTGAGTTGTCTATCTTCAAGAAGATGTATCACAAAAGAGGCCCCTCTTAGGTATGATACTATTTAGATCCTTTTTACAACAGTGTTTAGCATTACTCTACATAGGAACAAGCTTGCCCTGGAAGAGGCATGCACACATAAGATAGGCAAAATGAAGTATGTTACTGCAAATTCAAAAAAGAAAAGTTTTCATCAAGAAGCCAAAGAATCATTTAATTGCTGTCAGATTTCCTACAAAGATTTCAATCTCTCTTCACAGAAATTGAATTACAGTCCATGTACACCCAAGAAGCAAAGCATGCCAGGGGCTGCTATGAAACTAACTCAATGTGCATCGCAATTTGTCCTCTGTCTCTTTGAGTTTTAAATGCCTACCATTTGAAGTTGTGCTTCAGAGATCTAGATAATAGCATAAATCTTATATTATCCACCTACATAGATCCTGAAAAATGTACCCCACACGGGCAGCACAATCAATATTCAGATGGATAAGGATCAGAAGACAGGCTGATGTGTTTTATTTCACATGTTCTTTCAGTCAATTTTGAATTTACATCACCACCCAGAAAGACAGTGTGAATCTTGTGCTCCATGAAGTCATCCTGCATGATGTTTTGGAACCAAATGCTATAATTTTTATATTTGTCACAGTAAGATATCAACGTACTCATTGTGTGAAAGCACACAAATCATATTCTTTTCCCTATTTTGCTAATCTTTAAAAACCATTTTTTGCTCAGATACTCAAAATTTACAATGTGATTTTTGGGGTTAAATTGTGAAATGGTTATCGTATTAGCAAATAATACAATTACAATATCAGCCAGATAATTTCTATGTGTGATAAAAAGCCGTATAGATACACTTATTTAATAGGCATTACTAATAATGCACAATTTCAAAATCTAGTTTTTAAAAAAGTAGTTCATACTAATTTAAGAACCAACAGACAAAAGCAAATGGTAGAAAATCCAGAAATTAATTTATTCATTTTCAGCCAACTGTTAACTGGTTTTCAATAAAATTCTTGACAACATAGCCTGGAAAATATAGTGTCTCACTAGAAAGTGGAGTTGTACCGACCATAAAAAAATGTGGGGTGAAGAAAAAGCATCCTAATACATTGTATAGAAAAAAGTCTGAAAATGTATTGGTGACCTAAATGTTCATCAGAAAATATGGAACTACTAGAGGTCAGCTTGGCAATCACTTGTAGATATATGAGTCATATATTTTTAAATAAGATTCCAACTGTAACATGAATAACAAAAACCCAGAGATAGATATTGGGGTCCAACCCCAAGATCAAAAGAGCAAAGCAGTCAAGCTTACTAGAGAGCTCTCACGTCTAAGACATCCTTAAACTGAACGAGAACTAGTTCCTGTCTCATCCTGATTTGTATTCCTCTCTAGTGCTGGTATTAAAGGTATGAACTATCACCACCTGGAGCTCTTTCTACATTGACCTCGTGTAACGCAGGGTGTCCTTGAACTCATGGAGATCCTTCTGTCTCTGTTTCTCAAATCCTGATTTAAATGTGTGTGACTCCACTGCCTGGCCTCTACTGGCTTAGTTTACCTTGTGGTCTTCAGGAAAGCTTTATTTATAAAACAAAAAATTTACTATATCCAACAATAACAAAAACAAAATTAAACAGAATCATATATAGAAGCACTTTCACAGCCGAAGAATTTGCAGAGTCAAGAGATTTGCTAACAAAAGGGGAAATATATTTACAGATTATTCATGTAACAAGGAGCCATTATCCAGACTATATGATAAAATCAAACAATTCGATACTCAATTAAGTAAAATGGAATCACAGTTTAAAATTTGCAAAATGATCTGAATAAATATTTTCTAAAGAAAATATATAAAGAGACCAACAAATAAAAGACTTTTGCCATAAAGTAAAACACAATGAGGCCAACAAGTATACTACAAAAGTCTAAGAACATGTAATTACCAGCTAATGAAATAAATACTTGCCAGGACACAGAGAAATAGGAAAGTATGCGCTGTTAGTGGTAGCATAAGGAGATGGGACTGTGTAAAAGAGACACCGCTACATCATTGCTTATTGCAAATCTATTCACAATAGCCAATGCAATGAATCAACTAAGATGCCTTTCTAGTGATGAAGAATTTTTAAAGTAATGTTTGTGCACCACAAAGAAAATGAAATTCTATTCTTTATTGCAGCAAAGGCAAGACAGGAAGAAGCTGGGCTAAGTAAAAGAAGGCAGACTCAGAAAGACAAATACTGGATATTCTCACTGAATATGGAAAATAAAAATAGAAGATCACAACAAAAGCAAGGAAAAAAGTTAGAGACCATAGAAGGCCATAAATATTGGAGCAGAGAAATAGTAAAAAGTTAGGTAGGGGTATCTTGATAGAAATATGGAAGAAAAAAAGTATACAAGGATGTTTTTGTCACAGTAGCACATTTATTTTCTTTTTAAACTTTTGTTTTAGCTTATTGTTAGAAAATATTTCACACAGTATATTTTTATCATACTTTTACTACTTCCTCAACCTTTGTCATCTCTCTCTACAATCCAACTTAATGCTTTTCCTCTTTTAAACACACACACATATGCACAAACACAAACACACACAAAGCCACTAAACCATACTGGTCCAGTAGAGATAGGTCAACAATTACTGAATATTCAGAAGGAACTGGTATGAAGTTGATATACTCAGTGTTTCTTCATCAAAGAAAACTGATTTTTTTTTTCTGTTATATACGCAGCTATCATTTGTGGACAGATTCTTGACTAGGGGTTAGACTTAGTACCCATCTAGTCTCCTCTGTGCTGGGGTTTCTTTTGGTTTGAGCTTGTTCACATCTTGTATATGCTGAAATTTTTTCATATATATAATATTATATATATATATCAGATTTTGTATGTGATATATAATCTTATATACATGATACATAATTCTCTGATATTTATATAAATATCTGATATATATATATCTGTCATATATACATACATACATACATACATACATACACACTTGATGTGTCTGGGAAAATCTGCCAAACAAAACTCCCAATATCAGAAATGTATGATATTGTTTTGAGTCATTGGACAAAAGAGTCCCAACCATCACTCATTTTCCCAGCCATCACTTATTTTCTTTCTTTAGTACTAGTAATTTAGGGTCGAGGATAAGGAACTTCACTTAATGAATTATCATAAACTTTCTGCTTTGTAAATCTGCATTGGAGCATGTTGTCTCAGAGTATAACACAGTACAATAAATGTCATAGCCATTTTTGAGTAAGAAACCTATTATATTTACTTGATTCTCATAACAGCCCACAAATTTAGGATTATGACCAAAGACTACTGATTCAAATAAACAACATGTATCCATTTGTCTCCTAGTTACTAAGAGTTATCAAAATTCTAACAATACTGAACAGCCACAAGGTACTCTACAATCTTTTAATTAGAAGCTCATTTTGCATTCAGTTACTAAAGGTTCAAATGGTGCATTATGCTGTTGTAATACATCATTCAACCCACATTCTTTCTGCTTATCCAAATCATCTCTAACTTCAGGAAAAAACAAAAACACTGATTTTTTTTCAGAGTAATTTTCATATATGCCAAGACATGGTGGATGATAATAGAAGAAATAAAATGTGCTAATTGACCTACAGGAGTTCATAAATGGAGTCATCTTGATAAGTGATAAACTTTTTAGGACTTATCCTAAAAAGGTGTTTCTGTTCCATTATATATAAGTATCTGATATTTCAAACAAGGACAAAGTTCACCTATGTAAAATAATTGCTAAGGACTGCTACTTAAATAAAACAAAAATTTTCACAATTGTATCTGATTAAAAAGGCACTTGATTTTGGTAGCAGCAAGATGTAGGTGTAGAATTTAGCAGACAGAGATATGTGGTTGCTAATGGAGTGTTAATAAACCATTCTAAATCTGTGAACCTGAGAAATCAAAATTTCCATAAATTTTGAAAAATGAAAAAAAAAGTGTTGGGCAGGTGATCTCCATATATTTTTTTTACTTTATTGAATTGTGTTTGCCATATATTTTAGCACCAAACATTGCTCTTCATTTGGAGATACATGAATGAAAACGTTGTCTTGGTAAAAAATATTTTTGATTATTAATAATTAATTAAAGTGCCTGATTTGGCCTTTTAACATCCTGGTTCCTTTACTATCATGAGTATGAATATCAAGTCAATCAATCAAAATTAATTTAGCTATATACAGTGAATTTCACATTGTATATAAGCTAGTCATTCTTATTATCATTCTGTTTTTTGCCTCACTGAACTTCATGAATCATTGTGATTAATCAAGGATCCTTTTTGCCTGATCAATCTATTTCTTAATGTAAAATAAGTTGCACGAAAGAATATTTTATATGTTCACTTAAGAATGTAGGTGTGCCAGGAATTGGGTCTCATGTCTTAAATTGCAGGACTGGGGAGGCTACAGCAAGAGAGTTTCTGTGAGCTTGAGCAAAACCTGTGCTAAATAGTTCCAGGAATGGATTACAGCATGAGAAATGTCTCATAAATAAATAAATAATAGCCTTAGAAAGATATTTCAGAAATCAGATCCCTTTATAAAGTCTCTTCTTCATTACTGCATGTTATAAAATAGTTGTGCTTCCTCAAAAGAAGTGGTAATAGTGACACCAGGAAGAGGTCCTCATGGTGACCTCAGATACACTGTTCCAGAGACTCAGAAGTGGCTGATAATGCCAGCTGCCTTTTTCTTTAAATGACTAACAATCACAGTGAACTGTTTGTGGTCTCAGAGGTGAACAAATGCTCTTGGAACATGAATATGTGACCAACAAATTCAGTTTCAGTGTTGACCTAAGACAAGAGGACTAAAAAGAATCTTCTGATTCTTTTGTGGTCAACCTCTGCATTTCAAGCTGAGCCCATTAAATGAGTGATTTATCTTGGGTCAGCTCTGCTAGGTTAACACACTGTACCTCTGTGGTGGAAGCTTGCTCTGTTCTAAATTACATCAAATACAGACCTCTTATTTAAACCACTATTGATGAGTTAGAAGCAAAAGAAAGCATTTACAATTGTCAGCACACGCATTAAGCACATGGAAGTTCATGCCCTGCTGCCTTTATTCGGATATTGCAATGGAGACAGGAGGAAATAAATATCAATGAACTAAAAATAAAGTAGTACTAGGTCAATGACAGATTAGAAGTTCAGAGTATCGATGACAACATATTTTAAACAATTTTAACTATTAGAGAGCCATAGACATATATGTTTTGCATGCTATAGGAATCACCTCGTAAATAGGTGATAAAATTAAAGAGAGTGAGGGAAGTGATAGAGGGATTTAGAAGGATAAAATATAAGCGAAAATATAATTACTTTATAATCTCAAAATTAAAATTGAAAAAAAACATAAGAATATATTTTCAGATTAAAATATAGAGTATTTTAAATGAGTTAAATTTCTAACCAATCAATACCATTTGGAAGGAAGTAATCACTGTGAAACCAAACTCAAATGACTGTACTTGTATAAATTACATTTAAATGTATATCAGAGAAACCGTGGGATCAGCACCTACAATGGGAAGATGTAGACTGTCTTCCCAATGATAGTTCAGCTTTTTTGGTGTGGAAATCTTGAAATTCTGAGTTACAAACAGAGAAAACCCCTGTTTGCAAATACTTTATAAGCCTCTTGCAGCACAGTTGCATATGACCATGGCTGTGGAAATGATATGAAATTATTTTATTCTTTATTAGATTAATTATTTGCTACCATTATATGACTGCTAAATATTGTGCCATTAGAAAGGCAGCTACTAGAAAACTATTTTGTAATACGCAGAGAGGTAGGAATTTAAGTGTATAAAAGTAACTGGGTAATAGGCTGTGTAACTTATAAAAATAAAAATGGTTTGAAAGAAACATCACAATTAGGTATGAGTATGTGTTTATGCCTTAACAGTAAGTTAAATTGATCTGGTTTAGTCATATGGATCCATGGATAAGGACCATGTGAGCACGAGGATCTGATCCCTAAAGCCCACCTGGGGGGATGGGATTCTGGACGTAAGTCATCAGGTTGGGGAAAGAGGCATAACAAGAATACTGAAAGAAATGATTGGAAATGGGAGGGCATTTCAGGGTCAGGTAGAAATCTGGTGCAAGAGACACTCCCAGGAACCTACAAGGATGACTCCAGTTAAAACTCCTAACAAGAGTGGAAATGTAGCTTAAACTGGCTATCTCCTATGACTAACCAAGAATACCAGTAGAAGGATTGGAATACCAACCCAGGCATAGACCCTATGATCTACAGTCTGTCCTATCGATAGGATGTGCGAGGATAAGAGTGGCCTAGAGAATGTGGGAGTGAGCAAACAACTGACTGATCCAGTCTCAGTCCCATGCCATGAGAGTGAGTCAACCCCTGATACGACCTGGAATGCCAGGACACAGAGGTTGCATGCATGGCCCAGAGACTTAGGATAGACTCGAACATGATTGAAGACAAAAAAAAAAAAAAAAAAAAAAAAAAGTGTCAATACATTGATGCCCATATTATGCTATGCTCATGATTAGTGACTTTCCAAATTGTCATCAGAGAGCCTTTATCCAGTAACTAATATAAATAGATGCATAGACCCACACCCAAACATTAAACTAAGCTCAGGAATTATGCTAAAGACAGGGAGGAAGGATTATATGAGCTAGAAGGGTCAAGGGCATCACAAGAAAGCCCACAGAAACAACTAGCCTAGGCTCATAGGAGCTCACAGAGACTGAACTGAAAACCAGGGAACCTGCATGGGACTGATCTAGGCCCTCTACATGTACATGACAGTGTATACTGTCTTGGTCTAATTGCGGGACTCCTAACAACAAAATTAGAGGCTATCTCTAAAGCTCTGGCTGGATTTGAGAACCTATTCCTCATACTGGGCTGCGTTGTCTAGCCTTAATACAAGGGGAAGAGCTACTGCAACATGATATGCCATACTTTATGATACCCATGGGAAGCCTGCCCCTCTCTAAACAGATAAAGAGAAGTGGATAGTGAGGGAGGAAGGTAGGGAGAGAAGGTGGTGGGAGAGGATCGGAGGAGAGGAGAAAAGCCAAACCTGCAATCAGGATAAAAAAATAAATAAGTAAATTTAATTAAAAAGTATAAAAAGGAAATTATGATGTCAATTTTTTATATACTGACAAGAAATAGTGTCTGTCCTGATAAACTACAAAATTAATATTATAGAACTCATTTGCATATGTATTATGACCTACTGTTTTGTCTCTAAGCCACTAAAATGCTGACTCAAAATATTTGAATAAATGTACATTTTAATTCATGAAAAAGGTCACGTTTTTGAGCTCTTTTGTAATCAAGGGGCTGAAGTTGGAAACGTGAAGATTCTAGAGCCTTACAAGCTACTCAGAAGAGTCACAATGCAGAGCTACATGCTCAGTAGGATACCCCATCTCAAAAAATTAGTTGAAAAGAGATTTAGGAAGACATCGAAGGTCACTGAAGTCAACCTTAGGTCTCTATACGTAAATGACTGTGTGAGTATACCTTCACACAGATCTGCACCCTGACCATGGACACAAACAAATTGAACTCTTATGTTATTTTTATTAAACCAACCCCACCCTGTGTGTGTGTGTGTGTGTGATGTGTGTTGGAACATATTGTCAAGATCAGCATCCAATAGGTCTCTTATTACACCATGAATGATCTGAGATCAAACTTAGGTTGTTAGACTTGTTGGAAATTGATTTTACCCATCGAGACATTAGCAGGTCCCAGCCAATGAATTTTATTTATTGACTTATAAAAGTTATTGATGTGGGATTCCCCTCTGTAGGCTGTCAATAGGTTTTATTGCCATTGGTTAATAAAGAAGCTGCTTTTAACCAGTGGTTTAACAGAATATAGCCAGACTGGAAAAGATATAGAGAAAAAGTAGGCAGAGTCCATTGAAGCTATGTATCTGCAGCAGGAGACAGACTCTGAACAAAATATTACCTGTAGGCCACAACCACGGTGATTAATAGAAATGAGTTTATTTAAGATGTAAGAGCTAGCTAGAAATATGCATAAACATTTGATCAAACAGTATTGTAATTGATACAGTTTCTGTGTTTTTATTTTGGGTCGGGGGGGGGCTAGGAAACAAAAGAGCAGCCTCCGTCTTCAAGTTATAAGGTTTGCAAACTAAGTGTTATGACACACAACTATAATAATGGTAGTTAGAAGAAGGATAAAGGAAAATTATGAATCAACCATCCTTGGCCTCAAAATATGTTTGAGGCTAGTGTGTGCTACACAGAACCCAGTGTTTGAAAAAGAATAAATTCAAAAATTAATTTAAAAATTATGTTTCTGGGCAGACTAGTGTATTTTAATTATACAAAATGTTGAAAGTAAAATACAGCATAAATAAAAAAACAATTAAATTATAATTACGGGCACAAAGACACCATGAAAGAAAAGCATCTTGTTAAATTCAAAATTACTTGTTTTTCATTATATACAGTGGCCAGTGTACTTTATGTCTTTTAAGCAACATCTTAGAAAATACTCTGAAGTCAATGCTGTGTGGGCATTGGGAATGGAAGTCCACCTAAGTGCCCAGGAGATTTTGTGTTGCTGCTTTGTCACTACAAGCTTCCAGCTGGGAGAACATCAATGGCTTCTTTCAGAGCTCAGAATCCCAGGGTATTTCTCAGAACTGGCAGAAGGATGGTTTAGTGCTCTGTCAGAAAGTAGTTGCCTGGAAAGATAATAGTGTACATGCATGTGTGTGTGTACGTTTCAGTCTTCTAATAAAGTATAAAATTTCCAAGTCAGTTCCTAACTAATCCTTTTTGTGTGTGGGAGAGAAAGCTGAAGCAAGATAGAGATTTCTTGAAAGTGAAGTACCTTTGATACTATAATATCTGCATCTTTGCTAAAGGTAACATTGAACCCTCCCCCTCCACACTTACAGTCAAATGGAGAAGGTTAAACAGGCACAGTACAGAATTTCTTGAACCTTGACCCTTCTCGTATCCCTTTGGTTCTGCTTTCTCACAGCCTTTCCTGCATCCATCTTTACATTTGATATTCTGAATACTGAACTAAGAGTGCTAGCTTGACCACACCCTCTTCAATTTTCCTTTACAATAACTTTGTGAAAAGTCATTTCGTGCTTGACAGCATTTCCCCATGGCATCGGACCACCTTCACATTGCCATCTATAATTTTTCTTCTGTTTGAAACAATCTCCCACATGCCACTCTTGCTAATGACTGAGATACCCCCTGATGGTGCTTAACATTTAATAGTGCTAGAGCTTCGCATTTGCCCAAGCAACCTTTTCCATTTACCTTACCTCAAAGGCCTTCTAATTTTTCTTCAGAGACAGAAATCCTTTAAGCCCATTGTATCCTTAGGCTACAAATTTACTGAGATTTAGGTTTCCAATAAGAGCGTTGAGATGAATGCCACCATCTCATTTATGAATCAATTTTTGCCCATCGGCTTTTTACTGTTATTACTTTTATTTTATTTTGCACTCAAAGGAGGAAAAATATCATACATATATACATATATATCATGCATATAGCTCTATATGTATATGTGTGTATATTTATGTATATTGTCCACAAGGAAAACACATCCACTGCTTATGTATATTAAACCGAGGAAGTTTTGGATGAAAAATTGGTTATGTAACATGTATAAGCTTCTTTCGCAAAGTCTGTCATACTTTTCGCTCATTTCACTGGAAGAAGACATTCAGAATAGGAGCTCTGCATTTATGACTGATTAAAAAAGTCTTTTTTCCTGACCATAGGCCTTAGACCTCAATATAGCAGCTGGCATGATACATTTCATGTAACTATGTACTTTGGGATTCTAATGAAGGCAATATGTTGAATTGTAGAAATCACAGAATAATAATAGTTATGCCAGGAAAATTACAGCTGTATAAAATTACTTTGAAAAGATTTCAAAGAAAAGGATCAAATGGTGACTTGTAATGTTTGTGATTATTAATACTTAAGATAGGTTGCCAATGTTTCTTTTTGTTTTCATGCTTATTAAATGTGTGCTGTTGCCTATACCAGGAAACGAAGATTTAATATTAAGGTATAACTTTCCTATTTAAAAAATATGTATGCTCTGTGCTTGAAACAATTAGTTGAAGAAATACATGTACACACCTTAGTTAAAATATCTCTGTTCATATATATATATATATACATATATATTATATAATCATAAAACCCTCCACACCTTTGGGACAAATGGTATATGTGATATAAAGCACATATACTTGACAGGTTCTGTCAATTATAACCCAGCTATAGGGAGACATCAAAAGAACTTAAATGTTAAATTTCAGATATCTGTATGCTCTAGGCATCTAGGACCATGTGATTTGACAATAGTTCCCTGGGCTGTGACAGCTCAAAGATGCTTGGGGAACCTTGTGAAGATGAATGGAGCAGTGGTCCATTCATCTTCCAAGGTCCCGATGCTCCCAATTTTATCAGGAAATCTCTTTTTCTACTTCCCATGTAGATTAGATCTATGTAAGTCTCCCTTAGGGTCCTCATTGTTGTCTAAGTTCTCTGGGATTGTGGTTTGTAGGCTGGTTTACTTTGCTTTATGAGTGAGTACATGTGATAATTGTCTTTCTGTGTCTGGGTTACCTATAACTTTAACTACAGAACTCTGGTGTAAGGATATGTATGGTCCATTGAATGTAGGTTTGTGAATTAATTCTCAAATAGATTCTGTCTGTCAAACTAACATATAAAAATACACAAAAATCACATAAAAATATACAAGCAATTATTTATTGCTAAAAGTAATACGTATTTCAGCTGTCACTTATTATGGAATATTACAAGTTAGATGAAGTTTGATAACCAAGTAAAAGCTGTTTATATTTGTTTCTGTTTAAAAATCCTGTGAGGCTGGGCAGTAGTGGCGCACGCCTTTAACCCCAGCACTTGGGAGGCAGAGGCAGGTGAACCTCTGTGAGTTCGAGACCAGCCTGGTCTACAAGAGCTAGTTCCAGGACAGGCTCCAAAGCCACAGAGAAACCCTGTCTCAAAAAACTAACTAAATAAATAAATAATAAAAAAAATAAAAATCCTGTGAGACCGTTTGAGATTTTTGTAAAGATCCATTGTTACAAAGCTAATACCTATCCATCAATCTATTTTACAGAGATTCATTTTTAT